>NW_023330435.1:0-116723 GCF_011100685.1 Canis lupus familiaris
TGTGCACAGATTTGTAGGAATATCAGAATAGAGCCTTCAGGGGATGCCTGGTCGCCCAGTGGTTTAGCGCCTGCCTTCCGCCAGGCCCTGATCCTGGAGACCCAGGATCGAGTTCTGCCTGGGCTCTCTGAATGGGGACTGCTTCTACCTCTGTCTGTGTCTGCCCCCCCACCCGTGTGTGTGTGTCTCTCATGATAAATATAAAAACTTTTTTTATAATGCTTTCTTTTAAAATTTTATTTATTTATTCACGAGAGACAAAGAGAGAGAGGCAGAGACACAAGCAGAGGGAGAAGCAGGCTCCATGCAGGGAGCCTGATGTCAGACTGGATCCTGGGTCCCCAGGATCACGCCCTGGGCTGAAGGCAGTGCTAAACCACGACCCACCGGGCTGCCCATAAAAACTTTTTAAGAAGAGACATACCATGTCTCATCGCATGCGGTCTCCAGTAGTTTGCACTGTGCTATGCTTTCTCCTAACTGGTGCTCCCAGGAGGCCCCATTGGCCTGACGTCCTTCCCCACCTTCTCCAAGGCTTGAGCATGGTCCTGGTGAGTTGGGAGACTTTTCCCCAAAGGGACACGGGGCTCACTGTACTATGTCTATCGCTCTGCAGTTAGGTTTTGAAGGAGCGCATCCCTGCCCCGCTCCCGGGGTCGGGCACAGGGGCCTCGTGTGCTGCACAACATGTCAGAAGGCCAGTTGGTTCCCACAGCCACTGAGCCCTTCACTGATGCAGGACTTCGATGCGATTCCCTTCTGTTGCCAAATCACAGGGCGGTGCTGAACATCTGAGCCCTCACACCTGGGCCCTCCCACCCAAGGAAAGGTCTCGGTTGGCACCTCGAGAGAGGGGCGTGTGGTCAAATTCAAGGGGTGAAGCCGTTAATGCAGGGAGGTGCTGTCAAAACTCAGCTGACAAGCGGCCCTGGGATACTGACCCCTCCCATTTGAGATCCTTGTATTGATCCAAATTTTTTTGAAAATTTATCCTCTAAAAACTATTTCTTTATTGGATAGTCTGTCAGTTTAAGAGACAGACAGCAGGAAGCAGAAGAGGGAGACACAGGCTCCTCAAGCACACTCTGCCCCAAGCGCAGAGCCTGCCAGGGGTGGGATCTCAGGATGCTGAGACCATGACCTGAGCCACAACTGAGAGTCAGATGCTAAGTGACTGAGCCGCAGGCGTCAAGCCCCGTGTCCCTGCTGTGGGCACTCCTTCCCCCCCCCGCCCCCTGCAGCCACTGAGAGCTCGGGCTGTGGTCTGCGCTCCAACTCCCAGGTCTCCTGGAGGCTACAGTGCAGGCTGCACATCCCCTCTGTCCCACCTCAGGCTGAAAGGGCCTCAGCCCTGAGGAAGAATCGGATCTGCCCAACCACCCCCAGCCGGAGGGAGCTGCTGGAGCAGCAGGTAGAAGAACTGGTGCCCGCCTTGCTGCGCTTTGATAACTGTCCATATTTGAATTCCTTAACTATTTGGTGGAATATGGCACCCCTGAAGAGGTGCTGGACCTGCTGTTTGCAAAGTGAGCACTCTGACCCTCCACAGCCCAGTGGGATGGGCCACCTACTGGTTGGGAGTCTTGGGGAATGTTGCTTAACTTCCCGGCCCCTTGGGTGCTCCTCGACTGGAGGAGAGTCACACAGGGCCTAGTCGGGTCCTGTAGGGCAGCCCCGGTGCCTGGCCTGTGGCAGGTCGGCTAGAGGGGCTGTGCTTGTGCTCATCAGTCGTCTTCTCTCCCCATGACAAAGCCTGTGCCGCCTCCTCACCGTCACCAGGGTCTTGAGCTGGCCTGTTTTGCCATTGAAAGGGAGTTTTGAGTCCATCTGGGGTCTATATCCTGGGGCATTCGGAGTAGGGGTCCCTGGGGACACCTGGGCCCAGGCCCACTCGGATATCAGCCATGGGCCTGGCGGAGCCCTTTCATTCCTCAAGCATTCAGGAAGTGCCAGCAGGTGCAGGTGCTTTCCAGGAGCTGCCCGTGGCCACAGGCACAGAGCTGACGGCCCCCAGGGTTCTGGACTAGTTGGGGTTCAGAGGTGACAGCAGCTATGAGGAGAGATCGGGTCCACAGGACGATTCATGTGATGCCCCCTGCCCTCCTCTAGATATCGATACATCGTAGCTTCCTGCAAGAACGAAGGAATCCTGGACCAGTGGGAAATGTGAGTGAGCTCTGGACCATGCAGGGGAGCCTTCCCTCTCCAGGAGGGCCGCGAGGGGGCTGTGGGTTGGAGGGGCTGCTCGACCCTTCACCCCACACGTCTGCAATTCCTGTGACAGGGTAAGGGTCTAAGGCCCTTCAGGAAAAGAGCAAAGGAGCCGTGGGTGGGATGTGGGCTTTGTGGGAGAGCATGGGACACCAAAGGGTGACCTCCTCCATGCCCATCCCCCCAACCCTCTGTCTGCCCCACACCTGGGACCAGAGCAGAGGGTGTGGGGAGCATCGCACTCACCAATCTGGTGGCACCTGGACCCGGGTGCACGGCAGGTGCTCAGGAGAGCCAGTGAGGGCTCACGGACCAGACGGCCCCCGCCCCGTGGGAGATTAGAGTCAGTGGAAGGACACCCCTTGGGGGCCCCTCATGAGTGAGGCAGGGCAGACCCACGGGAGGGAAGTTTCCCCAGGAAAAACAGTGATGGTCACACTGCTGGTCATGGGCTCCCATGCACAGAGGCTTTGTGCCAGCCCCTCCTCAGCGAGCAGGGCTGTGGCAGACTGGACGCCAGGTGACAGGTGGACAAGGAGCAGCACTGGCCTCCGACAGCCCGCATGGGAGGCCGAGGGCCCCGGTTCCTGCAGGGCTTCCCCGGGACACCTCTGCGTGAGGGAGCTCTGTCTTCTGACGCCTCTGCCCACCTGTCCCTCCCCAGCACCATGTCCTCCTTCCTGACCATCTGGCTGGACTACTATGAGGAGGACTTCCACGATCCCCCAGAATTTCCTGCCCTGACAAAGCTGCTGAACTTCACGGGGCAGTACTTGCCAGGCTCAGTGCTCACTGTCGTGCCGTGTGTTACCTTTGGCGTTTCAAATCTCCATCAAGCGGAGTTTGTGGGTGGAGGTGAGGAGGACTGGGGTGGCCGAGTTGGGGACAGGGTGGGTCACACAGATCAAGCCTCCGTGTTGCTGGGCCGGAGCAGTGGGTAGGCTCACACCCCATCCCCACGGGCTGCAGTCTGGGGAGACCTCCCAGGGCTCTTGCACTCACACACATTGAGCGGTGGGAAGAGTGTCCTTGATTTGAGAGGGACGTGGAAAGTCCATCCTGGTGATGATACTTTGTCTTCTTGGAGATGATACTCTGTCTTTGGACCCTGAGCAACACCCTGAACCACCCCAGGAGCACGCCCGAGCTCCGACGGTGGGGCCTGCTGCACCTTAGGGTCTGAGGGGATGGAGCTGGTCCCAGCTGCTGGAGCTGAGGCTTGGCCCAAGCCATGATGCCAGCTGCTGTGTTCAAGCCAAGATACGTGGTCGGACCTCTGAATCACTGTCCTGACCTGGAAGAGCTACCTGCAACCCTAGGAGCCCTGGAGGCCAAATGGGCCCCACCACCGGCTATCGAGCTCATCGATGTGCCGGAGCAGCCGCCTCACTCAGTGGAGCAACCGGCTTCAGACCCCGAGCAACACCTGAACCACCCCAAGAGCCCGCCTGAGCCCTGACTGTGGGGGCTGCTGCACCTTCAGGGTCTGAGGTGATGGAGCTGGTCCCAGCTGCTGGAGCTGAGGGCTTGGCCCAAACCGTGATGCCAGCTGCTGTGTTCAGGCCAAGGTATGTGGTGGTCAGACCTCTGAATCCCTGTCCCGACCTGGAAGAGCCACCTGCACCCTTGGGAGCCCTGGAAGCCGAACGGGCCCCACCACCAGCTATCGAGGTCATTGATGTGCTGGAGCAGCCACCTCACTCAGGGGAGCAACCGGCTTCGGACCCCGAGCAACACCCTGAACCATCGTGGCAAGAGCCCCGCCCCGAGGCTGACTGTGGGGCCTGCTGAAGCTCCTGGGCCTGAGGTGATCGAGCCGGTCCCAGCTGCTGGTGCTGAAAGCTAAGCCTGGGCTGAGATGCCAGCTGCTGAGGTCAAGCCAAAGTACCTGGGGGTCATACCTTTGATTCACTGTCCCGACCTGGAGGAGCCACCTGCTTCTTGGCCACCCCAGAAGGAGGAGCATGTCCCGGTGCCGGCTCTCGAGTTCATCGAAGGGCCGGACTGCCACCTGCCTCAGTGGAGCCACCAGCCTTGGCCCCCGAGCAGCAGCTTGTGATGGCTGCAGCACAATTGAAGCCTTCCCCTCCCCTTTCATTGTGCTGTTTCTGTATTTTGTGTTTTTTGTAAACCTCTATAATTGCTTCATAAATTTTATTTGTAATAAAGGATAAGTTAACTTTGTAAAAATTGACTCTGTTGCTTTTAAATTATACATCGTGGTACTTTAGGTCCATTCATACTTCGAAACTCATTCTATGAGGCTAGCATCACCTTAATTCCAAAACCAAAGACCCCACCAAAAAGGAGAATTATAGACCTATATCCCCGATGAACATGGATGCAAACATTCTCAACAAGATATGAGCCAACAGGATCCAACAGTACATTAAGAAGATTACTGGCCATGACCAAGTGGGATTTATCCCCAGGATGCAAGGCTGGTTCAACACTCGTAAAGCAGTCAATGGGATGGATCACATCAACAAGAGAAGAAACAAGAACAGATGATCCTCTCAATAGATGCAGAGAAAGCATTTGACAAAATACAGCATCCATTCCTGATCAAAACTCTTGAGACTGTAGTGATAGACGGAACATTCCTCAACATCTTCAAAGCCAACTACGAAAAGCCCATAGCAAATATCATTCCCAATGGGGAAACACTGGGAGCCTTTCCACTAAGATCAGGAATACGACAGGGACGTACACTCTCACCATGGCTACTCAACATAGTACTAGAAGTCCTAGCTTCATCAATTGGGCAGCAAAAAGAAATAATAGGCATTCAAATTGGCAAAGAAGAGGTCAAACTCTCCCTCATTGCAGATGACATGATATTGTACCTAGAAAACCCAAAAGACTCCACCCCAAGATTGCTGGAACTCATACAGGAAATTCAGCGGCGTGGCAGGATACCAAATCAATGCCCAGAAATCAGTGGCATGTCTATACACTAACAATGAGACTGAAGAAAGAGTAATTAAGGAGTCATTCCCATTGACAATTGCACCCAAAAGGATGAGATACCTAGGAATACACCTAACCAAAGAGGTAAAGGATCCCCACTCGAAAAACTACAGAACACGTCTGAAAGAAATTGAGGAGGACACAAAGAGATGGAAAACTATTCCATACTCATGGATTTGAAGAATTCATTTATTGGGAAAATGTCAACGTGACCCAGGGCAATTTACACATTGAACGCAATCCCTATCAAAATACCATGGACTTTCTTCAGAGAGTTGGAACAAATCATCTGAAGATTAGTGTGGAATCAGAAAAGACCCCAAGTAGCCAGGGGAATATTAAAAAAGAAAACCAGAGCCGGGGCATCACAATGCTGGATGTCAAGTTGTACTACAAAGCTGTGGTCATCAAGACAGTGTGGTCCTGGCACAAAAACAGACACAGAGATCAATGGAACAGAACAGAGAATCCAGAAGTGGACCCTCAACTCTATGGTCAGCTAATATTCGACAAAGCAGGAAACACCATCCACTGGAACAAAGTCTCTTCAATAAATGCTGCTGGGAACATTGGACAGCCACACACAGAGGAATGAAACTGGACCATTCTCTCACACCACCGTACACAAAGAGAAACTCAAAGTGGATGAAAGATCTAAATGTGAGACAGGAAGCCATCAAAATCCTAGAGGAGAACACAGGCAGCACCCTTCTTGAACTTGGCCAGAGCAACTTCTTGCAAGATACATCCATGAAGGCCAGGGAAACAAGAGCCAAAATGAATCACTGGGACTTCATCAAGATGAGAAGCTTCTGCACAGCAAAAGAAACGCTCAACAAAACTAAAAGACAACCCACAGAATGGGAGAAGATATTTGTAAATGACCCATCAGATAAAGGGCCAGTGTCCAAGATCTCTAAAGAAACTTATTCAACTCTACAGCAAAGAAACCAACAATCCAATCATGAAATGGGCAAAAGACCTGAACGGAAATGTCACAGAGGAAGACATAGACATGGCCAACACGCACATGAGACAATGTTCCGCATCACTGGCCATCAGGGAAACACAACTCAAAAGCACAATGAGATCCCACCTCACACCAGTGAGAATGGTGAACATTAAGAAGACATGAAACAACAAATGTTGGAGACGATGTGGAGAAAGGGGAACCCTCCTGCACTGTGGGTGGGAGTGTGACCTGGTGCAGCCACTCTGGAAAACTGTGTGGAGCTTCCTCAAAGAGTTCAAAATAGAGCTGCCCTGCGACCCAGCAATTCCACTGCTCGGGATTTACTCCAAAGATACGGATGCAGTGAAACGCCAGGACACCTGCACCCCGATCATTATAGCGGCAATGTCCACAATAGCCACACTGTGGAAGGAGCCTCGGTGCCCATCGACAGATGAATGGATAAAGAGATGTGTTCTACCTATGTAATGGAGTATTACTCAGCCAATAGAAATGACAAATACCCACTATTTGCTTCGACGTGGAGGGACCTAGAGGGTATTATGTTGAATGAAATAAGTCAATGGGGAGAAGGACAAACATCATATGGTCTCATTCATTTGGGGAATATAAAAATTAGTGACAGGAAATAAAGAGAAAGGAGAGAAAATGAGTGAAAATATCGGTGAGGGTGACAAAACATGAGAGACACCTAACTCTGGGAAATGAACAAGGGGTAGTGGAAGGGGAAGTGGGTGGGGGGTTGGGGTGACTGGGTGATTGGAACTGAGGAGGGCACTTGGTGGGATGAGCACTGGGTGTTATGGTACATGGCAGCAAACTGAACTCCAATAAACAAAATCTTAAAAAAAAAAGGGTGAGGGATCCCTGGGCGGCACAGCAGTTTGGCGCCTGCCTTTGGTCCAGGGCGCAACCCTGGAGACCGGGATCGAGTCCCACATCGGGCTCCTGGCGCATGGAGCCTGCTTCTCCCTCTGCTTGTGTCTCTGCCTCTATCTCTCTCTGTGACTATCATAAATAAATTAAAAAAAAAGGGTGAACCCACAGTGCCTGGCCCTGCATCTCCACAGTGTTGGGAGCAGCGTGGGGGGAGCGGGACACCGGCCACCCGCTCTCCTCCTGCTGCTACTGCGTGGGCTCTGCTTCCTTTCCTGTGCTGGGCCCGGGGAGCGGGTTCTGGGCCGGCTGCTTCGAGGAGCGGGGGGGGGGGGGGGGGCTCGGCTTCATCTCTCTTGCACACCCGCGCTTGTGCTCTCGCTTGGTGTGTGTGTGCGTCTGCCAGCTGCAAGGCCCTGTCGGGAAGACCAGACTGGGGCTCTTGGTCGGCGCTGCTGGATGTGGGGACACCTTCCCGAGTAGGCCACAGACGCAGCAGGAAACTGTCCTCCCACGTCCTCTGTGGGGCTGGTCCTTGTTGGGGAGCTGACCGGGTGCCCTCAGGAGACACAGCCACGGCCTTTCCTCCTGCCTCTCCTCTGCCTGTGGGGCCTGAGCCACCCCAGGCCCACAGGCCACATGCCCGCTGCTCTGTGGGGCTGTCAGCTGGCAGGTTTCCTGGGACCTTCCCTTGGTGGCTGTCCTGGAGGCTGAGGAGGACTCCTTTCTAGGCGATGGCCCCCTTCAAATGGCTTGAGTAGGTGGGAGCTGACTCGTCAGTCGTGTGGGGGCAGGTTTGTGGCTCGAGGTGGCCAGAAATGGGTGGGGATGCCCGAATATGTCCGAAGCAGCCCTGGGAAGCATTGGGTAGCTCTCGTGCGGTCGAAGGAGGTGCAGACACCAGATGGCTGGGAGGAGCGTCGCCAAGGGGGCCCAGAGATCTGCCCCATAGTTGGGCCGGAGCCTGTTGCTGGAGCTGCTGAGACCCATCCTCAGGGTCCCCAGGATTTGCACACCTGTCCCATGTCCCAGGGCTCTCATGGCATGCACGTGTGTGAGAACCGGTCTCGATGGTCTCGTCGGGGTCTCCTGGTGTGACGAGGTGGGGCATGCACCGTACCCCAGCTACTCGGGAGACTGGGGAGCCATGGACTCATGGTCCGTCATCTTCTCTGACGTCGTTTTCAGTGTTGTGTTTTGGCCCACTCCGCCTGCCGTGGCAGCGGCTCACCAGCGTCAGAGTGGCGGGCTGGGGCACTGGGCCATGCGGCCGATGGCAGGCCGTCCTCGTGGGTGTCCTCTGCCCATTGCTGCTGGCCTGGGCCCTGGAGCCGGTGCAGCCTGTGTGTTTTCTCTCTCCAGACGCGGCTGCCACAGATTGGCCAGTGAGCTCCATCAGCTGAGGTCCGCGGAGACCAGTGCCCACCCACGAAGTCCCCTCTCCAGTGTTGGTTTGCAATAAATCTGTATTTAAGCACTTAAGCATCTGTGTGTGTCTCTTGCTTCTGAGACTCTTCTCTGCATGTGTGCTTTTCCGGAACTCCAGCCATGAGGTCCCTGACTCACGGACAAAGCAGATGCCAAAGTAGGGGATTCCTCAGTGTCTTCTGAACTGTGTCTGCTCTAACCTGTGGTTTTCAGAAATCTGATGAGCTTTCAAGAAAAAAGAATTGTGGTTGCAGAGCTGACATGGGTTTCCAGCAGGTTCTGAAAAGCTGAAGTGAGCACAGGATCCCGAAGCTTCAGCCAGAGGACACCCCCACACCCCATGGAGCGAGTCTCGCCCTGCGGTGCTGGGCTCACCCATCTGCCTGCACCCTCCAGGGCACAGCACGTTGGCCGCACCCTAGTCCCGGGGACCGTGCTTGTGGTCAGGCTCTAGCGACGCTTCTCAAGTGAATGGAGGAGGGCGTGGTGGCATTAGCGCACAAGTGCCCAGGACCAGAGATTATCTGCCAGGGAGGAAAGGCCCCATCTTTCAACAGTTTGCCCCAAAACGTGTGGGAGGGAGAACAGTCTCCATGTTCTACGTAGAAAGGAAGTGTCCGGGAGGTGGCAGTTGCGGTGTGGAGAGGAGTGTGCCCAGGACTGCCCACCTGAGGACAGACCCACAGCCACCCGCGTCTGCCCCACTGGCAGGGTGGCGCTCCCGTGGGCCTCCCGCTGGCACCTGTCCCAGCTTCGGTGGGTGTGGGGGGGTAACACCAACATTTCAGGCTCTGCTCCCCACTCAGCTCAAGCCTCTGGTGCTCTCCCTGGGTGTGATTCTTTTTTATTTTTATTTTGGAACATCAATGGGAAAAATGTTATATCTTTAATTTTTGCTAATATCTAATTGGGATTTAGCCTTCCCATCAGTTAGGAAACATGTGTCAGTTCCTTTTTTTTCCTTTGTAAATTGACTTTTTATTGGTGTTCAATTTGCCAACATATAGAATAACACCCAGTGCTCACCCCATCAAGTGCCCCCATCAGTGCCCATCACCCAGTCACCCCCAACCCGCCCACCTCCACTTCCCCCACCCTAGTTCCTTTCCTGGATGTGATTCTTGAGGGCTGGCTGGCCTCCAGAGGTCAGCTTGTGTGCAGCCCGACAGCTGCCCTGGCCTGCCCTCTGCCGCTGAGCCCAGACATGGGTACGGCCTTGTGTGTTCCCTTGCCCTGAGGGGACCAGGCCCACGGACACTGGAGCCCAAGCTGGGGGGGCACATGGTGAGTCAGTGTCAACCCGCCTGTCCCGGCAGGCACAGCAGCCTGGCGGGGGGCTGTCCCGGCTGGGTGGCCTCCCATCTGGCTAGCATGGAGGACGAAACCAGGCCGGGCCTCCCGCCTTCTCTGTCATGCTGCTTCCCACGCTGTGTAGCCAGAGCCGGATGCACTCGGGGACGTTTCGATGCAAACACGGTGTGAGGGCCACAGAGGAAGGGATGACCCTGAGGCTGGAGCTGGACCGCCCACCCGCATGCTGCTCCAGTGGGGCCTCCCTGCCTCTGCCATCCGTGTGGCACAGGCCTGGTACTGGCAGACGCTCTGCAGGCGGGGGGTAGGCCCCTGGCGTCATTTGCCATCCTATCCCCAACAGCCCAGGTGTCTCCCCGAGGAGGAGTCCTGGTGTGGGTATAGCGGTGGGGCGGCTGGCAGTCTGGGGCAGGCTCTCCTGCAGGGCAGTGGTTGGGAAGCTGCCCAGGTCGGGGCCATCCTGTGGCCTGGGGCGGGGTCTCCTGGCAGCCCGCAGCAGGGGCCTAGGAGCCCTCCACCATGTGCCTGGCCTGCAGAGGGTCTGGGTTGGCAGGTGCCATGGAGGGGCTGCCAAACAGGAGCTCGTGCTTGAGCTCAAAGGCATAGGAGCCCCGGGGGCCACCTGTCAGCTGTCCGGTGGTCTGGGGGGCCTGGGACAGGAGACCTCAGGCTGGCGGGTCCCCAGTGAAGAGCTCTGCTGCAGAAGCAGCCACAGGGCCTGCGGGAGAGTGGCCAGGTGGGGCCCCACACAGCTCTGGGGTCCCTCCTTCACCCAGGGTGCTCCGGATCCCTGCCATTTCAACCCCCAGGCAGTTGGGCATCTGGCGAACATGTTGCATGTAAGGTTTGGCGGAAGCCCGCTGTTTGCATGTAGGGAGATGGCCTCTGGTGGGGAAGGTGCCAGGCACTCGGCCCCGCCTCCTGACTCCCTGCACCCCTGACCTCAGCCTCCCACAGCAGCTGCTGTAAAGTCCAGGGGATACCTGCTGGCTCAGGGCTGCCCTGCGGCCCGGGCGCCCTGTTTCTCTGGCTGGGTATGTCAGCCCTCTGGGTCACTCATATGTGGAATTTAAGAAATGAAACTGATGGGCATGGGGAACGAGAAGGAAAAATACAATGAGATAAAACAGAGCAGGAGGCAAACCATAAGAGACTCTTAATCATAGGAAACAAGTGACAGTCACTGGAGGGGAGGTGGGTGGTGGATCAGGTACCTGGGGGATGGGCATTAAGGAGGGCATGTGAAGTGATGAGCACTAGATGTTATATGCAACTGATGAATCACTACATTCTACCCAAGTCTCATACTACACTATATGTTAACCAACTTGAATTTGAATACAATCTAAAAAAAAGAATGAAAAAAAATCACACATTCTTGTGTACAGTGAAGAAAGAACTCTGCATCCAATTAAAAAAGCAAGTAATTGGGGCACTCGCTATGTGCATCATCAGTTACCAAGAACTTGCTCACCACCATCTTTCAGGTATTAACCAAATCACAATTTCTAAGCTTTTTATTAAATCAGGGACTTCCACTTCCTGAGAAGATACATACATACATACATGGTGCAAGCCAAAGCCTCGATCCCAACAACCAGAAAAGATGTGCTCCTGGCGATAGTCAGGAAGCTGTCAGATGACCAGAGCTAGGTAAAGGATCCATGCAGAGGACAGAGAGCGCTTCACTGGGGAGGCTGATGATGGGGCACCATTTTGTCCCCAGGCCACTTGCCGATTCAGGACATCAGCTCCACTGGGATAAGAGGACACCATCACCATACAGTGACACACTGGAAACTCAAGGAGGCCCAAATGCAAGGCTGACATTCCCACAGGACGTGTGCTTTGGGAAGGTGGAGGTGAAGGGGAACGGGACCGAGCGAAGCTTATCGTGGCCTCGCAGTACCTACGGGATGAGCCTCTGCTAGCGAGACGGGTCTCCACAAACACAGACCCACCCACGTGGGAGCTCCAGATGACTAAGCTGCATGGGGCAGAAAGAAGACCAAGTATGACACTCCAAATCCCTGAAAGGACTAGCGTAGTGCTTGTGAGGCCTTCCAGTGCTTGAGGACAAAGAGCCTGCTTCTGACTAGTGGGTCTCAATCAAAACACAGAGTGTCCACAGGGGAAAAACAGGGAAAAATTACAGGGGCACTGAAGGCCAGCTCAATGCACCAAAGAGAAGAAGGGACTATCGACCAACTAAATAAACCATCTGGCCCTCGATGTTCTTTCATTCACTGTGTTATGCACACATCCAAAGAATTACCAGAAACATACACGGGAAGGAAAATGCAACCAATAATTCAGAATAAAAATAAGCAAAGACCGTGAAGTAAGTAAGATCATGCTGGTAAGAAAAACAGGTAACAAGATGGACAGAAGTGGATGCAACAAATGGAGAACTGAATGAGAAAAGTGTAATGCATATGAAGAAATCACATGGATATTCTAGACCTATAAAATAAACTATCTTTCACCAAGCATTCATCGATGGCTTAACAGAAAACTCGGATGGCATAGGAAAGGACAAGATTGGTGAGTTCTGAGATAGAGCAAACAGACAATACCAAAACTGGAGAGCAAGCAGAAGAAGCAATGAAAAGAACAGAAGACACACGGTCCACAGCAAAAGGCCCATCATACTTGAACTTGAGGTCCCAGGAAAAGAGGGACAGAGATAGAAGCAATATCCAGAGAGAGAACAGCCAAGGATCCCAAACTGCAGAAAGACACCAATTCCCACATTCAAGAGGCAGAATGAAAAACACATGTGCGCTTACAGGCACACACAGCACACGCGTGCACATATACACACAGGCACGCATCACACACAGGTCACGTGATCATCAAATACAGAAAAACAAAAACAAAAGGAAATCCTAAAAGCAGCTGTGGCTGGGGATGGGGGTTGGGAAGAGACACCCCCTTCAAAAGAACAATAGGTTGTGTAGAAACACAATAGGGGAAAATCAAGTTCTGGCCATTTGAGGTTTGGAGGGAGACTGGAGGAAAAGAGTATATTTGAATCAGATTTTTAAAAAAAACCTTTTAGGTAACGTATTGAGTAGTTTGCTAAGTATTCAAAAATTTACAACATGTTATTTAAATTTCACAACTTTCTGAACTAAATATGATTACTTCCTTTTACACATAGAAACTCTAAGCTTCTTGCCAAAGGCCTCACAATTCCCACGTCACAGAACAAAGACACAAGCCCAGAGCTGTCTGAAACGATGGTGATGCTCGCAGTTTGCTACCACAGTGCTTCATCCAAAGAGAAGGAGGCATGAGCATTAGTGGAATGATGTAAGAGTTATAATATGCAAAGATTAAGGAGCAGAAAATAAAGGGGGTGGGGGCCAACTCAAAGTTGCAGGGGACAGAGAATAGAGCGGTGGTAACAAAGTTAAAGTGACAAGTAAACAGGAAAACCGTGAACCACGCTTGCTTGACGCAGTGAGCGAGAGCGATGGAAACACGGCATTTGATCAAATCACACTATTTACTTTTTTTCTCACTCTGCTAACAGCTTAACCATGGATATAATGATACAATACGATTGAATTTTAAAACACGTATGGGGTTTCACTGCATAATCTTAATGAATTCTCAGAAGACAACTCAGTATATCAAGTGGTGAAATCACTAATAGAAAAAATATAAATCTTTTTTTAATAGCTAAATTATACAACAAGAGAATAACTATGACAATTTCATCAACATTGCAATGGATTAAAAAACTACAAAACCATATACTGAAATACAAAAATTCTCAAATTCCCAAATGAGTAACTATGAAAGTTCATGATGCGCAAAATACCAACCGTGAAATTAGCATTTTTTAAATACATAAAAGTAGAGGATAAATCATGGAATAAAGGCTTCATTATTTTAACCTACCTCCAAGCCATAAACATGTAAGAATATGTTGGCAGGAAGAGACTGGAAAAACAGCTCTTACCGGGACCACCCAAGGGAAATAGTCCTGAAGTCACATAGCACGGCCTCAACCATCGGACCTAGGCACCGAACCCGTCACAATACACAAGAGCAGGACACTGCAGGGGGTTCAAGATTCACTCGCACCCTAGTAACTCACGTGAGGAAACGTAAATGCGGCTGGTCCTGATTAACCTGCTCCATCCGAATGACCTGCAGACAGACTGGACAGAGGAGAGGACGGACACAGGGAAAGAGACTTTCGGGTTCCTCAGACCAGTAAAAGAAAAGTCCCAATGACCAAACCTCGTGGGACACGGCCCAGGCACCATCTGGACAGGTGGTTCTGACATTACAGAACATCGGGGCTCAGGAGACGATGGAATCTCCCAAAACCATCCAGTTCAACAAACTCCAATTCAGACTCGCTACGAATGTGACAGCCTAAATCTGTCTTGATGTTACAGATAATCCTGGACACGAATATTAAGTCCCTCCTTGAAGCCCTTTGTTACTCAGAGTTAAGACGTCTGCAGTCCACCATTTGCCCTGACAAGCTGCCCTCTGGGATGCCACTGTGGCCTCTGTCCTTTTCACCTGACCTGCAGCAGGAGGACCGCCAAAGGCTTGCTCCTCTACCCCGCACCCCGTCTCCACACCCGCTGGAGGTGCAGGCGGCAGCTACAGGCCACCCCACCTCTCGAAGGAGTACCTTCAGGCCTGGCCTCTGTCTTTCCTTCTGCAAGTGCTTCCTTCCCCGTCCACACCTCCACCTGGACATCTATCTGAGAGTATTGCCAACCCAACATCTCTCAGTTCCCGAAAGCTGTCTTCTCCACATCACTTAAAGGTACCCGCATGCACTCAGCCCACTTCTTTCCTGATCCCTCCCCCTCTCCCATCCCACAATCCATCTTTCAGGCCGTGCCGTGGGCTCTGCCTTCAGGGTTGACCGTCTGCCTGGCCACTCTTAGCACCCGGTTCCACACCACCATCATCTCTTCCTGGAACCAGATCTTTTCAGCGCTCTCCCTGCTCCAGTGCGTTCCGTCTGCCACAACCTTCTGACTCAGACCATGACCTCCACACACTCTGAGGGCACGTGAAGAATTTTGAAAGACAGCAGTTAGGTCCAGATGGTTTATAGGTGTCGATTCCTGATCCCTGGCTCAGCTAGTCCTTCCTGTCCCTGAAAGCTGACGGAAGCTCCTGAGGTAGCACCCGATGCCATTTCGCCTTCACCACATCCTACCCCATCACTGCTTTTCTGTCACTTACCAGAACGAAGGCCTCCTCCTTGCTCCTCCTGTACTGTGCTCCAGAGTGAGTGGTAAAAGGCACTGGAACACCACAGAATCCCCTGTTAACCGCAAAGCCTTTCTAAAGTCAAGGCGTCACTAAGCCTGGGACAGAACATCCGGTCTTTCCTTCTTTGCGTTCATTT
Source organism: Canis lupus familiaris (assembly GCF_011100685.1). NCBI lineage: Eukaryota > Metazoa > Chordata > Mammalia > Carnivora > Canidae > Canis > Canis lupus. The sequence goes on from NW_023330435.1 coordinate 15,162, forward strand.
CCATAAAAAGAGAATGACATCAGACACACGCCACCTAGCCTAAATTCATCTGTCCTGAATTCAGGGACAGTGACGATGGGATCGTGAGAGGGGTGGCGGTTCCTGCTGATAGATCCTGCCTCCTCAATCCCGAAGGATCATCAGGGAAGGACGTCAAGCTGACTGGGAGCCACGCACAAAGAGAACAGGAAAGAAAGGCTGGAGACAGTGGAAACTCAACTCACTGAGGCAGAAAGCTCACAGGAAAGATCTATACTGTCTCTAAGCATGGAATTACCTCAGGTTTTGCTTTAAAAAAAAAGAAGAAAATAATCCTGGGAAATAATTCACACACCCTATCTACAAAGTCACAATGCTGAGTCAGGAGCCAGAGCCCGCCCACTCACACATGCCTCGGTCTCAGTTATGTATTTTCTGTGATATTTCAAGGAGGAAGAGGTGAAAGATGCTAAATGAATTTCCAGTAGACCCATTTTAAGTCAGTAAAAGAATCATTTCTCAGAACTGATATATATATATATATATATACACACACACACACATATATATATAAAAACCACATATATATGTTCAATATTATATAACATAAGATATATCTTTTCTTAAACATTTATTCAAACTTAGAGGAACAGTATCATTAAGTTTTTACACAAAGAATATTGGGTACTATAAATTTTTACTAAGGACATATATCTACCCCCTCATCAGGAAGGTAAGCACCTTCCTGCTTATTCATTCCTAGCATGCCCTTGTTAACATTACATGAACTTCTAAAACAGTGTAATTCATCGACTGTAATGACATACTATAAACATATATAATATACAAACAACATACCTAATAATCATTCAAACGTCATTTCGAAGCCCCACAGCATATCATTTATGTTTACTATTAATTTCCACCAGACTTTACATCACCCTGGTCATAGTATTCATTCATGGGTACATGAACTGAAATTTTATAAACTCTCTCTCCATCTTGCTAAGAGAGGCATCCCAATGGCATTATATTTCATGTTTAAAAATTACCAATCATACTATTAATTTTGCCGTTTATATCAATTGTGCATCAGTACTATTTATAATAACAATTCTTTCTGACCGATTTTCACACTTAGAATACTGTAGCCAAAGACACTAAAACTTTAGAAACCTTACTTCCATGTGTGTATATACCAGTCTGTATATGTACACACATACACACAGAAAAATGACAGAATACTTATTAAAACATCTTCCCATTATAAAAAGCAGAAAATAAAATCTATGGAGGAAATGAAAGAGACAGGAGTTCAAGAAGAAAAGCAAATATAATTGTTCTGACAGTGAAAAGAGAGAGCTCAGTCAGGTAAAGTTCAAAGGGATGATAGTGAGCATCAAATTATCATGGTAGTAACGTTCTATTGGATACATATTCAATAGTGAGATACAAAATACTTTTACAAGGTCAACTTTTCCCATACACTTGTAGAAAACCCCATCCTGTACTATTGATACTTGAGATGAAAATGTTTGAGGTCCAACTTAAAAATGGGGAGGGGGTGATAGTTTTGACAAATTATGGAGGGAGATCTTGAGCACTCTGCTGAAGCACAACTAGTGTGATTGCTTGCACAAAGAACACAAGTGTCGCACCACCACCGTCATGGCCCTGCAAGACAGAGTGGCTGCTCAACCTTTCATAAAGCCCTCGTTCCCTCATGCAAGGGTCACAGCCACAGTGGCCCTGCTCAGTGAAGCCAACGTCCCAATGTCTTCCCACTTCAGAATTGGCACCTCTGTATTCCCTCCACCTGGAATGCTCTTTGACATAACCCCTCTCATAATTCAAGATTCTACTCTAAATGCCTCAGAAAGAATGCTCAGACTTTTAGTTTGGTTATGTGTGTATTACGGTACTCTGCATGGTAATATTTTGTGTCATTTCTTACAACTGCATGGGAGTCTACAACTATCTCAAAGAAAAGTCTTTACAAAACCCTCTGGGGCTGCCTTCTGCAACAGATCTATCTGCAATGCTAACCTCTGCCATGACTCCCCCCACCCCTCGTCACTTCCTTGCCTGTCACCCAACATCATTCCTCCATAGTACCCACTGCTTTCTGAAATTACTGATTGGCTCACTCCTCTATTTCCTGAGACCCCACAAGGAAGTCATCTCCAGAAATACAGAGTCCTTGTCTTGCTCATCACTCTCTCCCAGGACTTAAAATGAGGCTGGGCCTCAGGAAGCTTTCACTAGATGAAAATGCACGAGGCAGAGGTGATACCCAGTGACAGGACAGGAAGACCTGACATCACTCTGCTGTGACATGTTACATACTTAACCTCATGTAGTTCACTCCTTAGGAGAATTCTGGAAGAAAGAGTAATTTTCCATATTTGTAGTTGAGTGAATGGAGCGTAAGAGGTTAAATAACTAGGCCGACGCTGCATCGGCCATCAGGTTGGCCATTAGGAAGTACTGATGAAGTACTTCATCAGGAAGTAATGGTGTTGTTCAAAGTCAGGTACTAGAGATTAATAAGCCTACACAGAGCTTTCCTCACCACAAGCCCCTCACAGGGCTTTCCATTTATTGCCTCAATTGATCCTCACGATAGTCTACATCTGATCACATCAGGGGTTCAGACCACGAAACCAGGCTCGGAGAGTCAAGGAGGTTTGTTCAAGCAAGTACAGCTGCTGTGGAACACAGGGAACTCAGGGGCTGCGACCCCAGCTCCAGCTCCCCCGGAATCCCACGCGTGCACAGACGACAGACAGAGATTTAAAGGAATGCACACAAGGTCACGCAGCTGGATGGACAAAAGGCTGAATTAAGAGTAGGCCAACGACCTATTAGTCAAATGAGCTTTCCAGCCTGGCGTATCGTGCCACTGTCAAACACTTGAAAGTTTACATTTATTGCAGACTTTCAGAGATAAGATCAAGATTTTTATAATGAACATTAGCCATGCTACTGAAAACATAAGTAGACCGAGGTAAGAGACAGCCGACACGGAATACATGTGCTTATGGCCACCGTACACCATGCATACTCACAGCTCCAGAATATGACAAAAATCTAACTGCATGCATGTTGGGCTTTGATCTCTACAGGGTATAATCTTACTTAGGAATATTTAGTATTATTTCATAACATTTTCCTATCTATGGACAAACAGATCATTACAAATCAGGATGAAAACTGTTCATGACTCTGAAAGCTCTACATCTCTAGGGGAAGAAAATGTGTCAGAAACAGAAAAATCTTATACACTGTATGTATCCATGTGCTCTCTGATAAATACAAAAGATTTTCTCACCAAAAGAGCACGACACTTCAATATACTTGCACAAGGCTCACATATGTCTTAAAATAATGAACAATCAGAAACTGAAGAACAATAGTAAGTTCCAACAAAAATAACAGATACAGCGTGTATCTGACTTTACTTTGTCTCTACCAATACTGGGGGGAACACTCTTTAATGGGGTGGCCGTTTCCCAGTTAACACTGTTCAAACCCGAACAGCAAAACTTTGGTTGAACAGCCAAAGTCAGGTCTCTACCCTAGAGGATCATACAATGTTAATGATAGGAAGTTTTCTATTTTCCTTCCCTCATCGCAGAAATAAAAAGTTGTGAGGAAAACAAAAGTTACTTATGGTATCCAAAACTCGGATAATGCTAGATTTAACATATGTTTATGCTGCATTCTGCAACTAAAACAATTTGCATTGAAAATGTCGAGTAGGTATTTCTCTCTATCACTACAACTATAAACCGGACAGGATAAATCAGACCACTGTGACAGTTCAAGTGGAGAATTTAGGAGCAGAAAAAAGAAAGATTTTCAGCAATATATGACAAGTTCAATTATTTTAGACTTAAATCTGGTAAAAAATGTAATTAAATTTAAAACATGCAATCAAATAGCATATATATATATTTTTTTCCCATATAGCACAAGATGATGAAAGATAAGATAATTTTCCTTATGGAGATTCCGATCTAAGCCCAAATGAAAAGAAAAAAGAAACCTATCTTCATCATGGCAGGTGACTATGTCCTACAAAAAGATCCTTGCATCATACAAAAATGCAACTCCTATAACATAACAGAACTTTAACATGGGGGAAAACGAGGCCTTTTTTTAAAGTAAACTGCTGTTGCAAGGTAACTTTTAATTTGCGCACATAATGTAAATTGCTACGGTCAGCGCACCTTGGGTCACGGAAACAACGGTAGCTGGATCCAGAGGTGCCCCGGCAGTCCGGGTGTTCAGGCAAAGTGCCGTGAACAGTGAGGATCGATGAGCTCCTCAAAGTGTCACGGCCAGATCCTCGGCAGGGTGGCTGGAGAATAATATTCAGAGAGCAAGCACATGCTTAGTGTTACACTTTAAATTGATGCTGACATTTTGGATTGTGAAAAGAAAGTTTTTCCTAAGTAATATAGGAAACAACCCAGCTAACCTTCTGGAGGATATCAGATAATCATGGTAGGTTGTTGTGTAAGAGCTAACTTCTCAGAAATGTGAGCCCATGTGAAATACAAACAAGCAGCCGTTGCAGAGATTTACTATAGTGATCAACATTTTAATTACTTTCTGTTTTCTTAGATGTACAGGACTATTGCGATGAATATTCGCTCCATCTACAAACAAAGCAGTATTTTTAGCCTGGTATTTGCATTTGGTGGCAAAAAACTCCCACAAGGGTACGAATAACCACGAGTCATGTGCTGATTAATCCGAGACTTCTCAAGTCACGCATTAATTAAAGGAATTACTATGATCTTTGCTGGTAACGCTACACATTTGTCACACGGCATGCAGAGAACGACTTATTGGATGGTCAGATTTCAAACAAATCTCCAACCCTGCAAATACAGAGAGGATTTTTTCGAATCACTGCTGATGGTGACTCAATAAAAACCGAGGGCCTAAGTATGAAAACAAACTCCTACCAGAAAATCGCTAGACCAGTCTACACATGTGTGATGATTGACAAATAACTCGAGTGTGCAAAGAAGTGTTCTCCACATAAGAGAAAGGAGGACCACAATGGAAGGTGTGCAATGCAGGCCAAGCCACAACCTCAGCCGGCCCCGGCCCCCCGGCTCCAGGCCCCCCAGCCCTGAAAGGGGCGCGCACACACTGCGGCCCTGCTGCTCCGTACTCCTGCCAATGCCCTACGCTCTGGACATGCAGCCTTACCTCAGAAGCCACGGACTATCTATCAAGTGGGTTAAATTGCTTCATGTTTTCAAGGCGTCTTATAAAGCATTCTCGGGAAAATGTTTTGCTCCGTCATTCCTGACCTTTTAGAAACGGTGCCCCAGCAAGTATTAATATTGATGAAAACCACATGATCTCGGTCATTTACTGCCGACTGACACACACAGGCCCAAGGTAACACAACACAGCTTCCCTGGTTCTTAGAACGTATACATAGACCAAAGTTGAAATACTGAACTTTCTTTTTTCAGAAGAAGATCCTACATTTTTCTGGTTAAAACTGACCCATTGCTTAAACTCTGCCCTTTATTTTTATTTTTTTTATTTTTTATTTTTTTAGTTTCAGAAGCAGAATTTATTTATTTTTTTAAGTTTTTCTTTTTTTTGTTTATAATAAATGTATTTTTTATTGGTGTTCACTTTGCCAACATACAGAATAACACCCAGTGCTCATCCCCTCAAGTGCCCCCCTCAGTGCCCGTCACCCATAAACTCTGCCCTTTAAACATCTCTGATAAAATCGAAGATGTCAAAGAAACCACATAAGACATTTCAGAAAATCAATTTGAAAGGTGTTAATCTCTATATGGGAAATATTTTTCTGCCGCAAAGGAATCTATATGCATCCTTCCTTCCTTAACAAAACAAAGTGAATTTTGTCGTGTTCGGTTCTATAAAAAGAGAAGCCCCACAGCCCTATTCTGAATGTGTCAGCAGGTCTTCTCGTGTAGGGAGTCGAAGGGTACAAGTCTCCTCTTCCAGAAGTGGGCAGGCAGCAGCGCACTTACAAGCCACAGGCCAGAAGAAGAGGATTATTTCCACAACAGGCAAAACTGCCAGGAGGAACAAGCCACGACAACCGCGTGCATATTAAAGCCTTACAGTGGCTCCACAAGACCAAGGGAGCACCGAGAGCTCCCACTCATGCAGTTTAGCTCGAGATTCGGGGAAAGCATTTGACTATGGGGTTTGGAGGATGGAGCATGAACAGTACTTTTGTAAGACTTCTGCAGGTGGGAAAACTGGGCTGTGCTCACATAGCTATCACCCACCAAGACCAAGAAAGCCTCAAACGTTATTTTTAAACACTGGATTCTCACATCCATTCCTTATTTTTCATGCCTGAATTACAGATGTCATGATACCATGAGATACTTTAGGATGCCTACGCATTGCGAAGTAAAAACTTCTACCAGCAGCTGGCTGACCACTAACCCTAGGTCAGAACATGGGCTACTGTATTTATCACTAATCCTGATATGACAATTCACTATAAACTTAATTATTAAAGCTCTCCTAAAACATCAAGAGTCTGACACCATGTGTTTACATCAAAGCCAACAGACATATAAAGGTGAAATCGGAGTATATTAAGTATTACTCCTTTTTCCCCACTGGATAATCAGTATTTGATATTTCAAACACTCAGAATATTTCTCAATGTTTTCTGTCAAAGTATTGTTAATGAAAGGAAAGAGGGAACGAGTTACAGAACTTTAGAACTGAGCTGATGCAAAGAAAATTAGACATTTCTTTGAAATCTCACATTTTTGTAACTGGCTACATAAAATATGGGTTTACTTTAATATAAAAATGACAATCTTCTCCATTCCTCACGTATACACAGTAAAGCAACTACCACGTTTGGTGGAAACATGAAGCGGAAGATGGGTCAGAGGGAACGAGAGATGGATGCTTTAGCACCAGCTCTCAAGCTTAAACAAGGAAAATAATAAGTTAGGAAAGATTTACACATAGCATTGTTTTCACAGTAAATATTTAGAAATATAAATTAAAGTAGCGTGAAATCGCAGTATCATGATATGGATAAACAACAGATTGTGAGGTCATTAAATTATAATGTAAATCTGTTATCTATAAAATATATGCAATGATGTCTATGATATATGGAGGAGACAGAGCATGCTGCAAAACATCATGATCAACAGATTCTCCTTTATACAAAATCCTATATGTACATTTCTAAATATGCACGAGAACACGTGACCAGTGAGAGACATCAGCAAGAGCTAACAGGAGCTGCCTCTGAGTGACGAGATCTGCAATTCCGTTTACTTTTTGCACTTCTATATACTGATTGCATTTTTAACGATCATTTATCTGAAAAGTTCTTTCCAAAGTAAAATGTCTTTTTTTTTAAAGAGATTCTGACATGAAATGAGAAAAAAAACAAAGGGCTTTATTTTTAAAGAAGAAAAACTTCTAGCAAGGTCATGTGCTAGTCTACTACCCTGAAGGGACTGTGCACTTTGAAGACTTTGGGAAATGTTCACTGTGCCTACAGAGTAGTCCCATGCTCATTCTGTCATTTCTGCAGTGAGTAGCACCAATAGAAGAGGTATGGAGGGCAGCCCCGGTGGTGCAGCGGTTTAGCGCCGCCTGCAGCCCAGGGCATGATCCTGGAGACCCTGGATCGAGTCCCACGTTGGGCTCTCTGAATGGAGCCTGCTTCTCCCCCTGCCTGTGTCTCTGCCTCTCTCTCTCTCTCTCTCTGTCTCTGTCTCTATGAATAAATAAATAAATAAAAATCTTTAAAAAAATAAAAGAGGTATCGAGAAGAAGTGAAAGGTACTCCACCCTCTGGTACAGAACGTGTTTTCATGTGAGGCTCAGGGACCAGTAGTGGGTTATTCTCGACTATACTGCTCTCAATGACATCAAGCACAAACCCACTAAGAGACTTAGGCGTGCCTCTGCTGTTATGACATTTTGGTCAAAATGGCAAAATGCATCTTAATTACAGTTTTGATAGGTATGTACTTATAGGTGTCATATATTCAACGACCTTTCAGGTTCAGGATATAACTGAGTACACTTAGGACATGTAAAGTTAACAAATTAAAACTCTGATAGATGATAGGAAAGAAAATTCTATCCAGAGTTTCACCGATACCATGAAATTATCATTTTGATGGCCCACATTTATGATGCTCTAAATATATGCACAGTGTAAAGTAGTCAATCTGGATTTCTACAAAAGGACACTGAGCACAAAATGGAAACATAAAGACAGTTCTATGAAATGAATCTCATAAACTATCGACCGAAGAACATTATATGTTTAAACTAAACAGTTTTTGACTCCATGATCATTTATCATACTCAAGATAAAAATAGATAAAAAATAGTTGATAATTGATGATTAAGACAAAATTCATATAACACTAGCATTATTCTTTCCAAGTATTCCAAGCAGAAATTCTTATAGGACACAACCAAAAGTATGGGCTATTTACTTGCTGTTATTTTAATAAAAGAACAAAGAAAACTAAGACCTCACAAAATGTTGAAATAGCTATCTATCTACAGACATTGTGAATTTTTAGGAAGACACGCTGAAACATCAATACCATTGCAAACACACACGCATGCGCATATTCTGGTACGATGAACTTGAAAATTAACAAGCTATATTGGAGTTATGAATAATGGTCCTAATTATTCTTTTCCCAAAGTAGTAAACAGAAATACTATGTCAGAGTTTTCTGATCAGTGACAAAGTCATTAATAAATGAAATCAAAATGGCTAGCAATCAATAAAAAACTGTATTTGTGAGGGAAACATTCACTGCTACACTAGGCTTCCATTCCGTATAGGCAACAGATTCATTTTAGTATGTAAAATGCTCTGGGTTGAAGAATGCTTTTGACAAGAAATGATAAAGATTTTTCCCTATCACAGTAACAAAAACATATATTCACGTTGTGTTTTTTGAACTGCTCATCTTCCTAAAAAAATTAAGTAATGAGGAAGGCCATAAGATGGCTAGGAAAACATAAACTGTAAGAAGCAAGAGGTTCATTTCCCTTAAACAAAATTCCCAGAAAGCAGGCAAGAAAAAAAATAAAAGACCTCAACAATTGGAAAAGTTGGGGAAGGAGGGGAAAATCTGAAAGCAAGCAAGATGAAAATAATGAAAATACCAGCTGACATAAACAGGGATAGAATGCAGTCTAATCCCCAGACTCCTGAGCAAGGACATATGCAAAATTAGCACGGGAACACAAAACTACAACAGAAAGATGGTACGCGTAGCACCGGGACCAAGTATTAAACAAAGCATATCGAATTCAGAACTTGCTCATCAAACTGGATTAATTCTCCCTTTTGACGAAATGCATTTTGAGTTCAGGTTACGTCACAGGAATATTTTTATGGAATGACTTTAAAAATGTAGAGAAAGACTCTGATTCCTCTGACTCCCCTTAGTGAAAGAAAATCTTCGAATGCTGCTAAAGTTAATTAAAAACCATGAGGGAGGGATCCCTGGGTGGCGCAGCGGTTTAGCGCCTGCCTTTGGCCCAGGGCGCGATCCTGGAGACCCGGGATCGAGTCCCACATCGGGCTCCTGGTGCATGGAGCCTGCTTCTCCCTCTGCCTGTGTCTCTGCCTCTCTCTCTCTCTGTAACTATCATAAATAAATAAAAATTAAAAAAAAAAAACCATGAGGGATCGATGAAATGAGAGATTCAATACAGACTGTGACATTCTGGGCCAAAACTGAAGTGTCATCAAAAAGTAATGGTTTTGGTAGACCCTGGCTAACAAACGAGAAAGGATATCAAACACAAAGACTTTTTTTTGTCAAGAATGGTAACACTGATGAGAGAGAACCTCAAAGTGACATACATACATACCGACAACTGAGCATGTATATTCAGCGTAAAGACTCACCAGAAGCAGGTGTCCATGCCTCTGTGGACAAAAAACAAAACAAAACAAAACAAAACAACTTTGGTTAACAGATCAACACACATATTAAAATCCAGACACTATAAGTTCTGGCACAGAGGCTGAAGCACACATTACATGAGAACACTGTTGCTGTCTCTATCTGGTGAAACACAAAGGAGTGTGAACCTCGTAAATGCAGTTTTGGGTATCAAAGTCCAACTGACTCTTTGTAATGTGCTCTGGCTTTGCAATTCTCAACATAGCAGGTGATAACCTGATATAGAAGCGAATACTACCGTGACTTCGGTTAGCTGCATGTGAGTTGTTTAAATATCAGAAGGTGAAGTACGACAAATTAGGAATAAAACACAAATTTATGGAAAGGGTGCTTCAAAGAATGAAACCTGGATAAAACTCAAAAGCAGGAATCCTCCCAAGTGATCCTTTGCTACAAAATTAATTCACATTAGTGGAAGGCTTTGCTATGCCCAGTGCTGGGAATGTTTTTGTCCTGTCGGAAATAGTTCACGCAAAATACCGAATTTCCATATTTCACCGTTATGTCCTGTTGTTTTGCTCAGAAAGAGCACCAAATCTCTGTGCTTAATTTAAAATGAATTACAATTTTGCTGGGGGTTTAATTGCTAAGTAATTTGTTTGAACAGTTTAAACCACTTACAATTTTAGTCAACATAAAAATTTGTGGGCAATCATATGGGAAAACTCATAAAACCACAGCTAAATTCCTAGGGATCAAAGTATTATAGACTGAAATAGCCTTTAACTAACAAATGATCATTATGATTGGATGTCAACTGCATTCCTATATTGTAATTCATTTGCATATGTAAGAAAAAATAGAAAACCATTAGGCCAAGTAAAGGACTAAAAATTGCTTTTAAAGCAGCAACACTATGCAAATCTAAACAGAAATTCCAAACGTCCTGTTATTCTTCTGGGAGTTCAGAGCAAAAGTCGTTCTTACGTAAAAACGGAATTAAGGTTGAGAGCCCACAAGACTTCCTGACGGTGCTTCGTAAGTTAGAAAATGAGCCCATAGATAGGAGATCGTAAAGACGCTTTTCTTCCAACAGAGACGGCTTCCTTACTGCTCACCCAGTTCCTGACCTCTGTCATGAGCTAGTGAACCCCCAGAACAAAGCTGAGAACAAAACCTGGGTTTCGATACGACTCCACAGTTGAACTCAGAACCAGATTAAAACCAGGGCTTACGAGAGCTTTCCCGCTGTCAGATTCAACCGTGGGTCATCCCTAATCCCGCCCCAGACCAGCGAGAAGACAGCAAGCTCCCATCCTTGCAGGAGTGTGCCGTGGAAGCGTCACAAGCCAGAGACAGAGGGGTTGTGTCCCTCAGAGTGAAGCTACAGGAAATGGTTTCCTTCTTTTCATTTTTTCGTTCTTAAGGAACTTTCATAAAACAGCTCTGAATCATGCAGTCTCCTTTAAAAATGTTCTCCTCATAAGGAAAACAGAAGAAAAATCAACCACCAAAGGTCACACTTGAAAACGCAGAACTTCAGAACTTGTGGAAGAAACACCTGTAAGACCTCTTTCTTTGTACCACTTCATGCAAAGTTTCTCATGAGAAATTTATGTACTGGTTTGTGTTTTATGAATCAGACCTGAATAAAAAGAGAGACTTCTGCCATGAAACTTAAAGGGTAAGAAAATCTCCGTGTGCGTGCCACTCCCAGCATCATGAGTCAGGTTTTTCCCCTCCCCACGCAGACTGTTCCAGAGTCTCACCTCAATCCCCCCTACTGGTCCTTACAGATGCGCTAAAATGGATTACCACTGCAGTGGTTTATCAGTCCTCCTCCGATATCCATAGAAAACTAAAGAAGACCAAGGAGGGTCCTCAAACTCCCATTCCCGACCTGGTGAAAATGGCATTTAAAGTCCTTAACACCCGAGAGGAAGTGGCTGAACTTAAGAGGCAGGCCAGGCTCCAGCAGAAGGTCCAACTCCAGACCCAAGCGTCGGTGGGAGCCCGCAGAAAGGGGGAACCAACCGAATCCCACCTGGGGCTTGCTTCAGATGTGGCACCGAGGGACAATGGGCCCATCAATGTCCCAATCCCAAGGAGCCAACGCGGCAATTCCCTCAATGTGGAACGATGCGCCACTGGAAATCCGCCTGCTGGGTCTCGGGGGATCCTTGGCGCCTCCACACAGAGGAAACCCTGAGCCGGGAAGTCCAGCCTTTCAACTACTCGGATTGGATGATGACTGACGGGGCCCAGACTCAGACACCCCCTAAGCCAGGCCAAGCCCAGGGTCCTGCTCCAGGTAGCAGGGAAGCCCATCTCTTTCCTGTTGGGCACGGGGGCGACTGACTCCATTGTGCCTTCCTACTCGGGGGCCAGCTTCCCCTCTCCAGTAGCCGTGATGGGAACTGATGGCACCTCCTCTATTCCACGGACTGCCCCACTCCTCTCTTGCAGCCTGGATGGGTTCTCCTCCTCACACTCCTTCCTTAGAATCCCTTCCTGCCCAGCTCCTTTTCGTCGAAAATCCTGACATCTATCCATCAGCTTCTCCTCGGCTAAGTCCGGCTACCCTCCTACTTACCCCCTCTACTAACCCAGAACCCTCCCATTCCTGCTCTCAACTCCTGGAAGAGCTGCCCCCTCCACATCCAGGACTTTAGAATCAGCCCTTCCCTAACCCTGACCAAATTCTCTTTGTGGCCAGAGACACGCAGCATAGGCCATCGTTACCCTAGATGCCATCCTAGAGGCAGTTCCCCCCTCCTCGGGACAAGCTCTCGGAAGGCAGAACTTAGAGCCCTCACCAGGGCTCTTCGCCTGTCCAAAGGGCAATGAGCTACCATATACACGGACTCCAAATGTGCCTCCATCATCACACATACACATTCTGTCCTCTGGCAAGAGCAAAGGTTTCTTACAACCAAGGGAAGCCCCATAATCTATGGGCCCCTCATTTCAAAACTACTAGAGGCCCTCAGCCTTCCCACTGAAGTAGCCATTGTCCACTGCCATGGACATCAATCCTCCATGGACCCGGTGTCCTGGGCCAACAACAAAGCTGACTCAACTGCCCAAGCCACTGCCTTAGGCTCCTCATCAGCTCCCCTCCTCTTCCTCAACACACCACATTCCCCCTCTTACACAGATGAGGAAACTCACACACTAAAAAAGATGGGAAGAATAGCCGGGGAGAAAGACTGGATCTTCATTCAAAAGAAACTCGCTCTTCCAAACCATTTAGCTCCTGTGATCATTTCAGACATACGTCAATCCCTACACATTGGTCCCAAGGCCTTACACCAGTTCCCAGGATTCCACTATCCACATCTCCAAAAGGTAATTGGAGAGGTGCGTTAGTCTTACAAAACCTGCTCCACTGTAAATGCTCAAGGGGGAATTCGCAGGCCAGGACCCAATCACCAGCTCCATGGCTACCAACCTGGCAAGGACTGGCAGCTTGACTTTTCCCACATGCCGCGCCATAAATCCTTTCGCTACCTATTAACCTTAGTGGACACCTTTACAGGCTGGATAGAGGCTTTTCCCACAGCTCGGGAGATGGCGGATGTGGTGGCCACCATACTCATCGAACAGATCATTCTGAGATTCAGCCTCCTGGAGATCCTACAATCTGACAACAGCCCGGCTTTCATCTCCAGCATCACCCGGCAAGACTCCGAGAGCCTAAATATTACCTGGAAACTCCATATCCCATATCACCCCCAGTCTTCGGGTAAGGTAGAGTGGGCCAACGGCCTTCTCAAAGAACATCTCACCAAACTTACCCTTGAAACTCCACCTGTCCAGGCCAACCCTCCTCCCGCTGGCTTTAACAAGGCTCAGAGCCACCCCTAGAGGGCCATCGGGCCTAAGTCCCTTTGAGCTTCTCTACGGGGTGGCCCTTCCTGCTCACTTAAAATCTTCCATCATCACCTCCTCCTCTCCTATCTTACTTACCTACCTTCCCTAACTCTTCTAAGAGCCCTCCTGTGGGCCCATGTGGATTCAGTCACCCCTACTCCAGGAGCACCCACCTACAGGCTAACCCAACTCAGGACCAGGGCCCCTTCTCCTGGATAAAACTTATCCAACAAGGCACTTCCCTCGCCAGCCTTTCCTGCATGGGCAATCTGTCCCACTGTTTTATCTGTGCCGCTTTAGGCAAAACTCCCCTTGTGGCCATTCCCCTCCCCAAGTGCATTCAGCTGCACCAGCCCCGCACCCACACCTCCAGTGCCTGCCTCATCCCTCTCTCACTAATGTTGCCCTATTTACTGACCCTCTCAACCATCAATTCCCCTTCTGTTATTCTGCCCCTAACTCATCCCTGTGCAACGTCACCCGGTCAAACGTCACCTCTCATCATGCTGCTATTGCCTGATTCTTTTGGTGCCATGGCACCCTATCTCAATCTCTCAATACCTCTGCCTCGCTCCTGACTGTCTCCCTAGTTCCGCGATTAACTATCTATAGTCAGGCAGAAGTAGCCCTCCTCATCAGCCCCCTGGAAAAGCAGAAACGAGTGATCTTTCTCCCACTGGTTGTCAGGGTCTCCCTGGCCTCAACCCTGGTGACCACTGGGTAAGGGGCCCTTATTCTACTCTGTAGATTCCTCCAGGGACCTATCCGAGAGGCTTCAAATGGCTATCGAGGCTTTGGCAGAGTCTTTTGCTTCCCGACAACGCCAAATAAACCCGGTGGCCCAGGTAGCTCTTCAGAACCGACGTGTCTTGGACCTCCTCACGGCCAAGAAAGGAGGAACTTGTATGTGTCTCAATGAAGATTGCTACTACTACATCAACGAAACAGGTGTAGTTGAAAGCAATCTCCACGTCCTCGCCAAAGTTCGTGAGTCTCTCCAAAGACAGTATCACCCTGTCGACCCAACTACACCCCAATGGTGGCAGACCCCACTAACCATATGGCTCCTCCTCTCTCTAAGCCCACTCCTAATCATTGGCATACTATTAATGGTGGTCCCTTGCTCTCTCTGAATCATCAAGGAAGGAATCCGCGAAAGATCTCGGTTATCAGTCAACCAACTTGTTTTACACCCCTACGCTGGCCTGCCCACCTCCGACAGGCACCACGACGCCCCTAAATCAGCAGGAAGCAGCCGGATCTGAATCATCGCCCCATTATAACATAACAAAAAGATCTGAATGTTGGGCTGGGGAGACTGGGGACCTCAAAATGGCTGACCCCAGGCCAGCAACCTCCCAATAAGGCCGCCTTGCGGCCCTACCCTAACTGAGCACCCAAAGACCTGTAACCCTTGCCCTAATTGGAATGCCGCCCCGCCCCCATCTTCCAGAGGAAAACTCTTTATAGACCCCCCCTGCAGTTTGCTTGGGTGTGACTCCCCCCCTCGCTCTCTCTCCCCTGCGGGCCTCAGAACCTAGCCAGGGAGCGCATCCCATTAAAAGCCTGTTTCAAACAAAATAAATAAATAAAAATAAAAGCCTGTTTCCACCAACTTTTGCCTGGCCTCTCTCTTCCAGTTCACTACCAATCAGATTAAACCTGACAAAAACCATGGTCCTTTTGTACCAAACTGCCACTTAAAGACTGTGACAGCTAATCTCTATGTTGTTAGGAACTATATCATTTCAATATGTGTGAAACTGGCAGGGACATAAATTCCAGACATCATTCACTCTTGGCTTTGAAACAGGCTCATGGTATCTGGTATTAGGCAATGTTCTTTGGAATTTGTAGATGAATCTGACCACATCTAGCTTCAGACGTGGAAAAAAAAAACAGATCTTATTTAGCAAAGTGATAATGCAGTGTTTTAAATACATCCCAGCTTAGATGACACACAATACTTTTCTCAATGGTTCCGGGGAGCCTCAGTCATTGTGATTTGATAGCACGCAAAGTCAATGAGAAACAGACACGTGGAATTTGAAGCAGAAAGGTACGGTCTTTCTGGATCTTCACATTTGTTTCAATTTCTCACTAATGACTCCTCAAGGCCTTGAATACATGAGTCACCCTTTTAGGCAACTACTATGATTAAAAGTAAGAGAAGAGCAAGTAGGATGTTACCTATTCATTTGGCTGAGTCTTCGAACTCTAAGAGACGATGATGAGACCACCAGTCCATGGGGTGTCAAACTTAACAATGCAGCATAGGCAACAAGAAACTGCTCGACCCAGGAGTAGATGTGAGTGAAGGCTCACCGGAGGAATCATTCTATACCATAATCGACAGTCTGTACACGTCACTGCCTCGGGCTTGGCTCGGCTTCATCTGGTGCACGTGTTGGTCTCACCCAGGAATTCAAGAAGGGCACTGAACACTAGTGATGAAACTGCTCTGCAAGGATATTCTGATTGTTCCATCACATGGGCCTCTTAACAATCCTAGCTTCCCAAACTGCATTCTCAGTGTGTTTCTCCAAAACAATGAGGTGCCACCCTTTATCTGAACTCTTGAATACCACCTCTGCCTGTGGCTGTCCTGTTATGGGGACACCTTTTGCAGCTGCATGCTTTCCCCATTTCTCATTGTGTCCCCTGCCAAGTTTGGACCCCTAGAATACCTACCCTGTCCTGTGTCCAGGCTTGCCGTGTCGGTGATTCATTCACATGGACATTCTGCTGTGGGCTTTGTTCTCTCGGGGCTCACGATATTTACATTCCTTCCCAAGCTTTGCTGTAGGCCAAATCCTTGCTCCTCACCTGGTCCCATCTGGTCTACCCAGACTCAAAAAAAAAAAATCACAACCAAAAGTCAAAACAAAGGAGGAGCAGGTGGAGATTTTTCCAAGCCGAGACCCTGAAGACGAGAACTGAGGAAGACGGACTCGACATTTACTGGTGTGAGGATGAAAAGAGATACTCAGGATGATGGATATTACACACCATCTCACAAGCTTTCCGTGCCTGAAGTGTCTAGCCCGTTGTTCATTCCACGCAAAACTGTGAGACTCAGGCACTCTTTCAGAGCCTTCTGGGACAATATGGGACAACATGTATAAAATATGGGATGATCACCAAAATGAACCCGATTAAACTCAAACAATGGACTTAATTTTTTTTATCATCTCCTTTTAAAAAGATTTATTTATTCATGATAGATATAGAGAGAGAAAGAGAGAGACAGAGACACAGGAGGAGGGAGAAGCAGGCTTCATGCTGGGAGCCTGACGTGGGACTCGATCCCGGGACTCCAGGATCGTGCCCTGGGACAAAGGCAGGCACCAAACCGCTTAGCCACCCAGGGATCCCGATCATCTGCTTCCTAATCCCCATCTCCCTACAAAGGTGGTCAATGATTCATTATGTTATTATCTGTTTCTCACCCCAACATTTCTATCTACCTGTATCCATCCATTTGCTGATGACTGAAACCAGGCAGCCATATCTGTTTCTACATCTAACCCATGACCGTTCTAATTTAAAATATACTTTTCATCCATCTTATTATTTTCTTCTCTATATTCAGCACCCAGGTCACATTTATATGTCCCATTGTCATCTCTCACTAGAACTAATATCATTGCATTCTGGCTAGCCTTCCCACTTGTAACTCAAGTCTTTTCAATTTTTTAAAGATGACTTTTATCTCTTTGAGAGAGACCATGAGAGAGAGTGCATGAGTCGGAGCGGGGAGAGGCAGAGGGAGAGGGAGAAGCAGATGCCCCACTGGGCAGGGATCCTGACCTGAGCCGAAAGGCAAAGGCTCAACCGACTGATCCCCCCCACACCAGGTGTCCCTAACTCTGTTCTTTTCTGAATCGTTCCCAAACCCACAACAGGTAGCCTAATAGTGAAAGCCCCAAACATCATTATGTTGTTACTTTGCTTATTAGTTCTCTTCAAAGTCTTCTCTTTGTACCTTGGATGAAATCAAAACCCTCTGAGCCAATAAATCCTGGTGTGATCTAGTCCATGCTGACTTTAGTCACATCTAATGCTGCTCTCCTATCTATCTATTCATTATGTTCCACCTTCCCTGACCATTTTTTCAATCTTTCTCAATCTTGGAGACTCCCATCAATATTTTTTTTACATTCTTCAACATCTCAATGGCTATTAAGATTTCCTATGTAGGAACTTAGCCTTAGCCTTACAACATTCATCACATATGTTACTTCTTTAACGGGGTCTTCCCTGAACCTCTAATTTAAGAGCTAGTTCTCTCCATTATGATATTTTATGGTACATTGTCATTTTCTTTCATAGCACCTTTCCCACGTTTCTTGTAGGCACTTGTCAGTATGAATATTTCTAAAGTGACTGTCCTCTGAGTAGGCCGTGAGAAAGCTCCATGGGAACATGGGTCTTTTGCTTTCTACTGTATGGCAATGCCTGGTACAGGGACTGCAATCATTGGCACTCAATATATCTGTCCAATGAGTGAGTGGAAATTCTGTATCTCATAGTTTATTTGTTCAATTATTCAATAAGCTATTATCTTGTGTAAAGCATGGTCTTCACCTCATTGGGTACAGCAGAGACAAAGAGATGCAAAAGTGCCTGCTCTGGTGAAGCTTCTAGAGTGGGAAACCAGTAATTAGCAACGAATACAAAACATCACATCGCATTTTAGAAAGAGACATGTAGCAAAGAAAAAATGGAGCAGGACAACGGAAATGAGGGGTGCCAGCGAGATGGGATTTACAGTTAGAATAAATGATCAATGTAGGCCTTCATGAACAGTTTACCTCTGGGAAAAGACTTGAAGCAAGTGAAGGCTCTCTAAGAGAAATTCAAGTCAAAGAATTTTCTAGGCAAGGGAATGAGCTAGAATGAGTCCAAGAGTGGGAACTTGTATGGGTTTCTGAGAAACAGTAAAGGAAGATGCAGAGTGGTCAGGAAGGCAGACATAGAGGTTGTGATAAAAGAGACAAGGAAGGGCAGACAGATCACGTAGGCCTTTTGACCACCATCCCCACTTTGGCTTTTACAGTGACTGAGCTGAATGAGCCTTCAAATGGTTTCAGAAGAGTTATAGGATCTTACTTTTGCTTTAAGTGGATCGAGATGGCTGCTCCATGTAGAATCTCACAGCGGGGCATGGGGAAAGGCAGGAAAACCCCACAAAAGGCTTCTGAAGAATTCAGGCAAGAGAAGATGGTCACTTGAATTAGTATCTAGCAGTGGAGATAATAGAAAACAGCTGGATTCTGGATCTATATTGAAGGTCAAGATAAAAGGTTTTTTTTTTTTTTCTGATGCACTGGATGGGGGTTTGAAAGACAGCAAGGAATTAAAGACAACTCTGAGGTCTGGAGGCTGAGTAACTGGGAAGACAGCCTTGCAGTCAAGTCACAGGGGTGAAGAATACAGAGGAGTATGTGTGGTGAGATCATGTTTATTTGCAGAAACTGGAGGAGAGGTTACATGAGTAGTTGGATATACAATTCAGTGGGAGAATGACAAATGTGGGAGGTGTCCACCTACAAACAGCACGGAAGGCAGGACAGGAGATGATCTCACTCCAGACCCGGCCCCCACCCCGGAGTGACTATAAACAGAAAAGACCAATTGCCATGCACCACGCCTCGTGCAAAGCCTCGTGCCCTTGCGTTCGGGTCGCGCTCAGGTGGGCCTTACTCCTCAACTTACCAGGATTATGGGAAATATTTCAATCTGACACATATAATAAGCATGATGCATAAGTAGGTAGCCATTTAGGACAGATCTCTCATTGTCAGACTCTTAACTGTGAAATGAATAAATTAAATTTCTTCTATCAGGTAACATTTTTATTATCATGTATATTTTCTACTTGCTAAGAAAGAAAGCAATGTGCAAATATTTTGTGGTTTAAGTAAGTATCTACAGGAATAGCCATATGGTGTGATGATGGCTAGAGGGCCTCACAGATCCTACTTTCATGCAGTGCACATGCCTCCCAGGCACAACCGTACAATCTACATTAGAGAAAATATAGCATTTGAATAACAAGAGATCACTGCGATAAACTGGGCCCATAAGGCTTATTATAAACATCTTCTAAATATAAATTGCTCTTCGAATTCTATCCTGTAGGAGGAATAGAGTTTTTCATGCAAACCAAAGAACGTCATAAAGCCGACTGGCAGACACCTAAAACCCTTATCATAGGAACTTAGTTTTTAGTGATCTCTAAATTATTACCCAGAAATACAGTTTGGATCCTAATAACTAACTCATTCCAGAAACATTCACCACGAGCTTCATGTGGTTTCCGACACGCTCTGACGCAGGCGCTGATGACACAGCGATGGGCAAAACACATCAGGCGACTGCCCCCATCCACAGGGTTTGGTCTTCCTCCGCAGGTGGAAGAGACAATGACTGAATAAATCTGTAACATGTCACAAGGTGGCGAGCACCACGAAGAGCGGGCACGCAGGGCAGGGGATCCGGGGCGGGGTGGCTGTCGTGTAAGTCCTGCGCTCAGAGATTTCCAACTAGATTATACTGTATGAGACTGGTTGACGACTGTCTGCTATTCAAGCACACATAACAGAACAAAGGCCCATGGAGTGAGGAAAGGTGACCCAGCTTGGAAAGGGCAATCGTGGAAACAGACACCAGGTCTTCTAAATTGCCCTCAGAGATCTTTTCCTGCTAATGCAGTAGAGAGGGGCAGCATTCCTGTTCTGCAGACTAGGAGTAGGAGAGAGAGAGAAAAAAAAAGCTCATTAGCCTTAGGGACAACTGCTGATGACTGTCTAATGATCACAGTTTAATAAGTGGGATATATATATAGTAAGAGTACAGTTGTTACTTGAACAACATGTGTTTGCATTGTATGGGTCCACTTCTTTATACAGTACAGCACCATAGATGTCTTTACTCCCATGATTTTCTTTTTTTAAAGATTTAGTCATTTAAGAGAGAATGAGAAAGAGTGTGTACACGAGTTGGAGGGGCAGAGGGAGAGAATTCCAAGTAGACTCACTGCTGAGCATGAGTCCCGATGCAGGGCTTGATCCAGAGACCATGAGATCATGAGCTGAGCCAAATCCAAGAGTCAGGCACTTAACTGACGGCATCGCCCAGGAGCCCAATGGCTGCACCACCCAGGCGCCCCTCTTCCTTATGATTTTAATAACATTTTCTTTTCCCTAGCTCACTTCATTGTAAGATACATATTAATCTACTGGTTATATCATCGGTAAGGTTCCAATCAACAGTGGGCTACTAACTAACAGTCAAGTTTTGGCAGAATCAAAAATTATACGTGGATTTTCAGCTGTGCTGGGGGATGCTGTCGGGACCCCTAATCCCCACGTTGTGGGGAGGTCAGCTATATTCTAGTGAATTTGTAGTTCTTTACGGTATTACACTGTCCAATTTTGTCACTTCTACAAAAACCTGAAGCAGAGAATACAATGTTCATTGAAACCTGTTTCAGTAACTAAATTTGAGCTACTGTTGATGAAATTGAGTACTGTATATTTCCTGTTATGAGAGTATCTCATGCGCACGCATGCACACACACCATCCCTACAGAGCCTTGTGTGCCACTCGATGCCAGAGAAACTTCCCTGTTTTATCCACAAAGTTCACATTTCCAAAGCCAACCAACAGCACTGCACACATGGACTAGCGGTAATAGAAGTGAGGGATGTCTCGGTCCAGTTAGACCAGAGGAGTGGCAAACATTGTTGCCGCCAAAACCAACGGAAAACCCATTTACAAATATGACGGTCACAAATGACACTTCCCTACAAAACAAAAGTGGCACATCCTGCTGTCTTGTCCAAACTCTCTGTGGCCACAACCAATCGAGAGCTTCCAGCTTTCCTGCACTTGCTTGCTTCCCTTACGTTTGTCACCTCAGATACATGACTTTTCTTTTTTGCAGCTCAGGTTTTGATTTTTTGGTAACTTCTAAAACTTTCTAAGGTTTGGTTGTATTGATTTCTTCAAAGAATATTAAAACTTTCTAGCTAAGGATCTCCTACAAATGACTGTGTTGTCTTTACTTCAAATAATTAATAAACTTCCTTTGTACTTAAGAGTCATTAGGCACACACACACACACACACACACAAGAGTCATTAGGCACCATGACAACCCACTGGTTAGTTCTCAACATTTTGCAATTCAGATCACTAGTCAGCTTTCTTCCTGGTCTTCAGACCTGCTTCAATACAACAGGGAAGTATAAAAACAACTTTCATCAGTGAAAAATCCCTAGGAGTTCAGGATTGTTGCACTCTAATGGATACATGGAAGCAAATGTGTATTTCTAGAAATCAATGAATTTATGACTATAAAATATACAGCACCTGTAAATTGAAGAGCTTCTTCCTCAAAAATATAGCCAATAAAAAAGACAGTGCATACATACAAAAAAGCCTTAAATAATAAGGGAGGAAAATAAGTAGAACATGTTAAAAAGCTGGCCAAATGAGAGAGGCATCCTGCCTCTCAGGATGGTTTCCTTATCTTTTACTGCATTTTATAAATGTCATAAAATAATGATGATTTTTTTTATTGGAGTTCAGTTTGCCAACATATAGCATAACACCCAGCACTCATCCCATCAAGTGTCCCCCTCAATGTTCGTCACCCAGTCACCCCACACCCCCACCCTACCTCCTTTTCTTCCACCCCTTGTTCATTTTCCAGAGTGAGGAGTCTGTCATGTTCTGTCTCCCTTTCTGATATTTCCCACTCATTTTTTCTCCTTTCCCCTTTATTCCTTTTCACTATTTTTATATGCCCCAAAAGAATGAGACATTATAATGTTTGCCCTTCTCCGATTGACTTACTTCACTGAGCGTAATACCCTCCAGTTCCAAATGATGACTATTTTACAGGAGAAAAAAACACTTTTTTCTTTAAATTAAGAGGTATCACACTGGGAGAATCCTTTCAATGACTGGGAAAAAAATACGGTCACACAATACAGTTTGCGAACAGCAGACATATACAATGCCTGTTGTCAACTTTCTCCATCATTAACCCCATGACAAAACTCTTTTAAAAGTACAAGGGGAGGCTACAGAAGGAGTTGCTTCCACCTGTATTCCTGTTTGCAGTTTCTTCCTCATGTTTGTCAAGACAGAAAGAAGCATTTTTTTTCTTTTCTTGCTTTTAAGTCTTTAGTTTAAAAAAAAAAGGCAAACCTATAGGATTTTCAATTTTTGGTGACAGTCATGGAAATCTGGAGACTCATGAGTTCTACGACTAGGGTTTCTGAACTGAAATTAAGAATTCAAGGATTACAGTTAAAGTCTCAGAGCAAAAGATATGAGGCTGAGTATTTTTCAACGAAAGCCCAAAGAGAAAAACAGAGGCTGATGACAGAGAAGAGCTGTGACATAAACCACAGATGATGTCGGAATTGTGATTTCTGTTAAATCTTGCCATGTATGCATGGATGTATGTACAGATACACACACATAGATCTCCGACAGTTCTTGTTCCTCAACGGTTATGCTCAAGGTTTGGTGGGGGGGGAACCATCATTCTTTGTCTTGGGATATTTTGCTTACTTTTTGCTATGAATGGACATAGAAAATTAAGTATAAAGATAATTTACAGATTTCAATTATAAAAGAAAATATCACCTTTTTAGTCCATAAAATCCAGACACCTACTGATAAAGCATCCTAGGAGAATCATCACTAGAAAAGTCCAATGGGACACACGGAAAAACTGCACGTTAACTACTTCCAAAGACAAAATTATTTTCACACTTTCTAGAGGTATTCAATATTTAATGTTGATGCCTGATGGAAAGGTCTTAAGTACTACAAACACTCAGACATTGTAGAAAAGGATGTAGTACTGCCACGTCTACCATCAATTCTATCTAAATAAGTGCTATTTTATGGTGTTAGTTATTACTGTATATAAAAGTATTGAAGACCAAGATTCTTTGGACATATTCTTACAGTTTCCCCAAATGTGTAAGATGGCAATAGGACTTTTTTGAGCATTTATTTTTTTCCCTCCTGATTCACTAGCACCTCTCAAAAATAAGCTCTAGAGAATCATGAAGTCCATTCAATAATTTCCTACTAAACACCCTAAATTACATATAAGACCACCATGATGATATAGATCTACTCAGATTGTCAAGGAATTATTTAACTTAGATTATGAGCAGCTACATTTACCAGTGCTTCCAGTCTGGGACCTCATTTCTAAGTGTGTGAGTTGGTTCTCCTGTTTCCATAATAACCAATTTAACAATCAGCTTGGCAGTCAACTACTTTAGAGGTAGTTTCATTAATGTTAGCCCTCTTCTCATTTATACATGAATCGACTGATACTGTGGGACTACTTATTTTTCTAATATACTTGTAAAAGGGCTCTGAATTCAAAGTAACAAACCTTCTGGAAGAATTAGCTCAGGCTCTTTTGTTTAAACTCAATCTTTTCCTTGTAGAACCTCAATGTATATTTTAGAATTTTCTTCCAATACTTTAGGACTCACTTAAAGTTCTAGTCCTAATATGACAATCTCCTTTTGTTGCTGCAAGGACCTAGAAATGCAACAAAGTTATGAGCTAGAAGTTTTTCAGTTTTTGAATGTCAGTAAAAACCAAAAAGAAAAGGAAACAATTAAGAAATTCAAGAAATTAAATTGGAATACAAAGTGGTCTTCATTTCACAGGACTCCCTCTATCGTTAATCCTCACGAGAATGAAGGAAGCTACTCCCTTACTGTATAATGAAAATTGTGATTTTTGTAATGCTTTTTCCAAATCAAAAAGCTCTCAAAACTAGTTCTTTCTCTCTCCTCTTTCCTGGTTTTGGGTAAAAGACTATTCTTAGTAGATGATCTGGTACATAATGAGCACTGCTGGTTGGCTGCACACACACGTACAACAACATGAACCCAACAAGTAGACAAACATCACTCTCCTTTCACGGCATTTGTCGTTTCTAATGGCTGAGTAATATTCCATTGTATCATAGACCACAGATTCTTGTTGTTGTTGTTGTTGTTTTCTCAACTTTATTGAGGTGGTGGGGGGAGTCAGGGAAGGAAGAGGTGTGGACTTGAAGGTTTTTGTTTTTTTAATGCAAAATAATTTATTTTGTGTTTGATACCAGATGAGACGATAAGGGTGATGGTGCTCATGCCCATACGCCGGCTCCAGGTGAAGTGCTCTAGGCTTCGGGCTCACTCTGCTACCTAAGAAGGTCTTTCTCAGCTTTAGCTCTACACAATGCTTGTGACTCAGCGCCTTGCAGGTTTGGGCATTATGGAAACTTTCACAGACTTGCTGAAGGGGATGGTGCCCTCGATGCTGGTTTCCACCTGGGGTGACACTTCGCCACCGTCAATCCAGGGGGATTTGGGAATGCGGGAATTGGAGTTGTAGGCCAGCAGCAGCCTCACATCCACCTGGCATGGTTCTGTCCAGGCAGTATGGGAGGGGTACACCTGAGTGATAAGCCGGTGGCGCCCTGGGCCAGGATTCTGCAAGTCTGCCGGCTTAGGATGAATCATCTGAGCCTGGCCATCTGGATAGAAGACCTGGACCTTCACAGCACTCTGAGGGTCCTGGACATTTTCCAGGGTCGCATCGACATGCAGGGCCACAACCAATCCAGATGTAAACTGCAAGGGGTTGTCTGACTCACCTGCTGGCTCAATGATGCTGGCTGAAGTGTGTGGATCTGCTCTGGAAGGGGGAGGTGCAAGAAGGTACTCTGCCTCAGCATGGTCCATAGAATTTTGACCACTTCCACAGGTTTGGATGTCATGAGTCGGGGCATAAGGTCAAGAAGTTTGTCCACAAAGCTGTCCTTTAGGTGGGGCAAATCCGCAATAAAACACCTCTGAAAAAAGTCCACTTCCTGTAAAAAGTTTTGACACATCCCAAATAAGGGGTCAACTCCTCGAGTAGTCCGTGCTGTTACTATAAGTTGCAAGGCTTTGGCCTGCAGCCTCAGGTGATGTATAATCACCACCTGTTTATTCTCCACACCACTGTACATGAACTCCATTTGGTAGGTCTCTTCCATGATCTGTTTTGCTGCTGTGGAGGCCAAGTCACTCTGCTTCAAATATAAAGGGGCAGCCACATTCCAGAGCTTTTCTTGCAAGGCCTTGAGGAGAAGAAGCTGACACCAAAGATAGGTAGCCGAGAACTCCTAGCAGCGACTCCTGCTAGTTCAGACTGAAGTTCTCCACGTTTTTGAAGATCCTGGATGGTGAACTCCAGCAGCTTCTGGGTTCCCTGAGGGTTCCGGTGCTCTGAAGACTGTACACCCTTTCAGAGCTCTGCTGCAGGAACTGATGGGATGGGTCCTCATGGGGCGCAATACCGGGAGAAATGGCCGATGACACTAGTTTTCTACCTGGTAACCTTAAGGCAGGAACAAGATGAGAAAGACTGTCTCAGAGGTAGGCATAATGCCTGAAGGTATGATCTGAGAACAGTGCTGGCATTGTTGAACAGGTTTTAGCAGCATTAAAAATAAGAACCAAAACTGCAATGTAAGCTGGTTCATCCATGTCTGGTTCAGCTGTGTCAAAAAACGGATGGGTGCTCAGGAGCTCTGGCACCAAGGGAAGCACCAGGGTTGGATGCCGACTTCCCAGAAACTTCAAGCACTTCCATATAGAGTCCCTATCAGTAGGGTACTTGGTTAAATTTTTCAGCAGCTCCGCCAGTGCAAGATGAATCCCTTCTTTAGTCGAAACATTAGTACAGCATAAAAGTTCATGAAGAGCCTCTCGAATATCTCTGGATGAATCCTCTAACACAGCCAGGACAGTGTCAAGCTGATCCTCTCGGAGAGTGATATTATTAGAAATTTTTCTCATGCTGTGTATGGGCTGCAGATGTACTTCCTCAATTTCATCATTAAACATGTCAACCAGGAAATCAGGGCGGCACTTCTCCGCAAAAGAAGGTGAAGATTGGGCCAGCACGCAGAGAGCCTCCACAGCAGCAATGAGGACCTCATACATCTCATCTTCCAATCCCTGAACAAAGGCTCCACAAGCTCCTGACTCAATCAAGTTCACAGCTCCTGTATCTATTTCTTCTTTGGGAGCATCACCTCCTCACTTTCTGCCACTGGAAAACTCTCCTGACCTGTAAAGTTCCTTGGCATGTTCATGTGCAGTGCATTTTCTCCTGAGATCGGACATGAGCTTCTTGTCGAGTGTTTGCTCCAGGAAATGAGAACTGACTTGTTCCATTGAGCCCAACAGCTTTGCAGCCTGAACTCGAACCACCCAGGAGCCATCATTGACCATGGGGCAAATTTTTCCAAATGCATCACCAACTAAGCGAATTTCTTCATTAGGAGAAGGAATGGAGACAACGCTTTCAGGATAGAGCTGACTGACAACCCAGATAAGTTGGACTGCAGCACTGCGCCCTTGTTCATAGTCATCAGACAACAATTTACAGGCCTGATTATAAATTGCTTGGTGTAATTTCAGTCCTCTCTCATGAAGCTGCAACATGGCTTTTATAGCTGCTGTTCTGACACGTGGGTCTTGGTCACTGAAGTAATCCCCTATCATCTTCTGGACATCTCTGACAGCTAGGCCTTCTCCATCTTTTGTGACACTTTTCTCCAAAGAGCCAAGATTGCCAAGTAATTGCAGGCAATTATTTCTTACACCATGAGACGTATCTGTGAGGTGCTTCCAGGCTACATCAACTAATCCCATCTGGATAGCTTGATTCTCTGGGAGTCTGGTGCCAGTTGCAAGCAAGCTGTCCAACAGTTGAGCAAGGACTTGATGAGACTTTTTTTTTATTTACTTTTTTTTTTATTTTTATTTATTTATGATAGTCACAGAGAGAGAGGCAGAGACACAGGCGGAGGGAGAAGCAGGCTCCATGCACCGGGAGCCCGACGTGGGATTCGATCCCGGGTCCCCAGGATCGCGCCCTGGGCCAAAGGCAGGCGCCAAACCGCTGCGCCACCCAGGGATCCCTTGATGAGACTTTTCATTCTGCAGGATGTTATTGGCATCATCCATAATGCAGTCTGGTGAAAATCCTGCAGTCTTTGATAATAAACCCAACAATGATGCAATTTTCAGTCTCACAGATGGATCATTCTCCATAATAATGTTCCAAGAGAATCCTAACTACTCCTTCCACACTTTCTGCTTCAACAGGCTTTCTGGCAAACTGGAGTAGATACTGCAAAGCATCCGCTGGGAAGGGAGCTTTACACAGATCTACGTGGAGTGCTGCAGATTTACTTGGTTTTGTCAATCGCAGTTTCTTGGTTGCAATTTCCTCCTGTTGTTGCTGGACCTCCTTAGTGAATTCGTCGTACACTCGTTTCTTTAGGTGAGCCGCCATGACTTCCCGCCAGACCACAGCTTCTTGATCCATCATCTTTCGATGGACACCGAGGTTCCTTCCACAGTTTGGCTATTGTGGACATTGCTGCTATAAACATTGGGGTGCAGCTGTCCCGGGTATTATGCTGAGTGAAAACAGTCAATCGGAAAAGGACAGACATTATATGGTCTTATTCATTTGGGAAATATAAAAATTAGTGAAAGGGAATAAAGGCAAAGGAGAGAAAATGAGTGAAAGTATCAGTGAGGGTGACAAAACAGGAGACACCTAACTCTGGGAAACAAACAAGGGGTAGTGGAAGGGGAAGTGGGTGGGGGTGGGTGACTGGGTGATGGGCAATGAGGGGGGCACTTGGCGGGATGAGCACTGGGTGTTGTGCTATATGTGGACAAATTGAACTCCAATAAAAAATTAAAAATTCAAAAAAAAAGAAAATGGGCCCTTTATGTAAAATAAGCAAACATTTAACTGATGTATTCAGTAGGTCCAATAAATGGAAATGTAGGACACTAAAAAAAAAAAAAAAAACACCAGGGAAATCTTCAGGGTTCTAAAGTATGTCATTGTTTTTCAAAAGATATCCGAGTGATATAAACAGGAACACCACAAGTACAGAAGTAAAAGCTGCTGAAGGCACAGATATAAACAATTTCACTACTATGTTAAATGCCGTAGATCATCATGAGAAAGATTTAAATGCATCAGTAAATAAGAATCTTTAAGTTTTGGACACAGTTATTTTTTTAACATAAGCAAATATGCAATAATGTATTTCAAATGTGAAAAAGTACCTGTACCCATGGCCACCCTGGAGGAAGAGCACGCCAAGGGGCATGCTATCGGGATCCCCCACATGACAGAGCAGCCACCTGCCTCAGTGAAGCAACCGACTTCGGCCACTGAGCAACATCCTAAACGAAATCAAGAGCCCGCCAGAGCTACTACACTGGGGCAAGCTGAAACTTATGGGCCTGAGCAGTTTGAGCCGGGCATGGCAGTTGGTGCTGAGTGCATGGCCCGAGCCGAGATGCTAGCTGCTGAGGCCAAGCCAATTTACAAGGCAGTCACACCTCTGATTCACTGTCCCGACCTGGAGGAGCCACCTACACACTTGGCCACCCTGCAACAAGAGCTCCCCCAGGTGCCCACTATCAATGTCCCCGGCATGCCATGCCAAAGGAATCACCTGCCTCAGTGCAGCAACCAGCTTTGGCCCCTGAGCAACATCATGTCAGCAGCCCACCCCAGCTCTGAAGGTGGGGCCTGATGAAGCTTCTGGGCCTGAGGTGATCGAGCTGGGCAAGGCTGTCGGTGCTGAGTGCTTGGCCAGAGTAGAGATACCAGCTGCTGAGTTGAAGCCAATGCATGAGGTGGTCAAATCTCTGATTCACTCTCCCAACAAGGAGGACCCACCTGCAATCTTGGCCACCCTCGCAGTAGATCATGTCCCAGCGCATGCTATCAGGGTCTGCCACATGCCGGAGCAACCACTCGTCTCAGTGGAGCAAATAGTGTCCACCCCTGTGCAATATCCTGAACCACCTCAACAACTGGCCCCAGCTCCTACCTTGGGGCCTGCTAAAGCTTCAGGGCCAGAGGTGATTGAGCTGGTCATGGCTCGAGCCGAGAAGCCAGCTGCTCAGACCAAACCAATGCATGTGGTGGTAACACCTCTGACTCACTGTTCCGACATGCAAGAGCTACCTGTACCCGTGGCCACCCTGGAGGAAGAGCACGCCCAGGTGCATGCTATTGGGTTCCCGCACATGCCGGAGCCGCCACCTGCCTCAGTGGAGCAAATGACTTTTGCCACTGAGCAACATCCTGAACCAAATCAAGAGCCTGCCAAAGAGACTACAGTGAGGCCAGCTGAAGCTTCTGGAGATGGAATACTTCCAAACTCGTTCTATGAGGCCAGCATCACCTTAAGTCCAAAAGCAGACAAAGACCCCACCCGACCAAAAAGGAGAGTTATAGACCAATGTCTCCGATGAACACGGATGCAAACGTTCTCAACAATATACGAGCCAACAGGATCCAACGGTACATTGAGAAGTTACTCACCGTGACCAGGTAGCATTTATCCCCGGGATGCAAGGCTGGTTCAACACTTGTCAAACACTCCATGTGACTGATCAGATCTGCAAGAGAAAAAACGAGAACCAGATGATCCTCTCAATAGATGCAGAGAAAGCATTTGACAAAATACGGCATCCATTCCTGATCCAAACGCTTCAGAGTATAGGGATAGAGAGAACATTCCTCAGCATCTTCAAAGCCATCTATGAAAAGCCCGCGGCAAATTATCATTCCCAAGGGGGAAACGCTGGGAGCCTTTCCCCGAAGAAGATCAGGAACGAGACAGGGATGTCCACTCTCATCACTGCAATTCAACATAACACTAGACGTCATAGCCTCAGCAATCTGGCAACAAAAAGAAATAAAAGGCATTCAAATCGGCCTAGAAGAAGTCAAACTCTCCCTGTTCACAGATGACATGATACCATACACCTGGAAAACCCAAAAGACTCGACCCCAAGACTGCTAGAACTCATACAGCAAATTCGGCAGTGTGGCAGGGTACGAAATCAATGCCCAGAAACCAGTGGCCTTTCTAGACGCTAACGATGAGACTGAAGAAAGAGAAATTAAGGAGTCAACCCCATTTGGGATGGCACCCGAAAGCATGCGCTACCTAGGAATAAACCTAACCAAAGAGGTCAAGGATCTCTATCCGAAAAATGACAGAACACGTCTGAAAGAGACTGAGGAAGACACAAAGAGATGGCAAACTATTCCATGCTCATGGATCTGAAGAATGAATATTGGGAAAACGTCAACGTGACCGAGGGCAATTTACACAATGCAATCCCTATCAAAATACCATGGACTCTCTTCAGAGAGCTGGAACAGATCATCTGAAGATTTGTGTGGAATCAGAAAGGACCCCGAATGGCCACAGGAAGAGTAGCCAAGAAAACCACAGCGGGGGGCAGTACAATGCCGGATTTCAGGTTGCACTGCACAGCTGTGCTCACCAAGACAGTGTGGTACAGGCACAAAAACAGACACATCCATCAATGGAACAGAAGAGGAATCCAGAAGTGGACCCTCCACTCAGTGGTCAAGACCACATATTCGACCAAGCAGGAGAGACCATCCACTGGAAAAAAAGACAAGTCTCTTCCATAAATGCCACTGGGAATGCTGGACAGCCACATGCAGAGGAGTGAACCTGGACCACTGTCTCACACCAGACACAAAGATAAACTCAAAATGGATGAAAGATGTAAATGCGAGATGAGATTCCATCAAAACCCTAGGGGAGAACACAGGCAACACCCTTCCCGAACTTGGCCACAGCAACTTCATGCAAGATACACCCACAAAGGCCAGAGAAACAAAAGCAAATATGAACTATTGGGACTTCATCGGGATGAGAAGCTTCTGCACAGCCAAAGAGACACTCAACAAAACCAACAGACAACCTCCAGAATGGGAGAAGCTACGTGCAAATGACCCGTCGGGTAAAGGGCCAGCATCCACGATCTCTAAAGAACCTATTCAACTCAACAGCAGAGAAACCAACCATCCAATCCGGAAATGGGCAAAAGACACGAACCGAAACAGCACAGAGCAAGATGTAGACGTGACCGACAAGCCCATGACAAAGTGCGCTGCATCACTGTATTTCCATCAGGGAAATACAGATCAAAACCACAAGGAATTCCACCTCACAGCGGTGAGAATGGGGAACATTGGCCAGACAGGAAACCAGAAATGTTGGACCGGATGTGCAGAAAGGGGAACGCTTTCAAAAAGGAAAAATTTCAGAGGTAGCCATACTCACCTGATAGGGACCAAGCGGGAGGGGCGGGCTCCCGGCCAGGCTGGGGTGCTTAGGGAGGGACCCGAGAGCGGGGAGGGGGGAGGGGGGCGAGGGAACAGCCAAGGGCCTTGGGGGGGCTCCTGGGGCCCAGCGGCCCAGGCCCTCAAGCCACCGCCCCAAGGCCCTGCCCTGACATTGCAAGGTGCCTGCACCCTAACCCCTCTGAGCGCACGCACATGGGTTCGGCGGCACCTCCCTGAGCCCGGGGGGAGGGGCCCCACACCCTCCCTGAGCCGCCCGAAGGAGACCTGACCTGGCCCGTAGGAGGCCCCTCCGCCGCCCCCTCCGCCAACAGGTGCCACCACTCCTCCCCCATGTAGCCCTCTGCCCTTGGCAACCTGGCGGCCCAAAGGGTGTTGGCCCAGCTCGCCACGGGAGCGCCTCCATGTGGCCACCGAGGACCGCTGTCCCCCACCTGGTCCCTCCCAGGCATCCGCCATGCCACGAGCGAGGGCCAGATGCCCCTCGCACAGCCACCCTGGGGCCCGTCACGCCTCCCGGGGCCCACGCTGACCTGCGTGCCGGGGCCGAGGCCTGCAGAGCCACTGCCGCGAGCCCGCAGTGCGGGGAACCACGGGCCTGGAGCGGCGGCGAGGCCGACTAACCTCCTGCCCCAGTGGCGGGATCGCTGCATCTGTACCCAGCTCCTCCCGGGCCACGCCCTGGGGACTTTGGTCACGCTGGGGGTCAGGCGCCAGGGTAAGCTCCCGGCCATGCCCCGGCCACGCCCTGGCCACAGAGAGGCCCGCCCCCAGCAATAAACCTAACCAAATAGGTAGATCTATACTCTTAGAGCTATAGAACACTCATGAAAGAAATTGAAGCGAACACAAAGGAATGGAAAAAATTCCATGCTCATGGATTTGAAGAACACATATATGGCCCCTGGGCCTCGAGGCACGAGGCCGAGACACTACAGAATGCTGCCCTAGAACACACATGGGGCTTCACGCTCTCCTGGGAAGACCCAGCATCACGGGGCCCCACGACCCTGGGCCGCCCGGGCTGCCGAGCTGCGGTTAGGGGCTCAGGGGTGGCTCAGGCACCAGCATGCCCCACATGGAGGGTCCCTGGAGAAGTGCACGGTGGCCTGGCCTTGCATCGCATCTCTGCCCTGTCTGAATTCCATCACACCAGACAGGGAGACAGGCGCACCACGTCCTCAGCAGGTGCTCTGTGAGGGGGTCATTGCCCCCCAGACCCTGCTCCCCCTTTGCCTGCCACGCCTCCAATTCCCACTGCTCAGGGCTCAGGTCTTAAATCCCTCACCTGTACCTACAAATACGCTACATCGGATCAAACAAGGGAGACTGCCCCCCACACCCGCCGTGCCCAGCACACCGTCCTCCCCGTTCAGTATTCTCCTAATTCCCTGGAACCCTTCCCTCTCCAAGGACCCCAGCTAAGGGCACACCTCCAGGACCTGGTCTCTCCATCCCATCACTGCCCTGCACCGTGGAGTTAGGACAGGGAAATTGAGTCAGCCATAGACCACAGGAGAGTACCACGCTGGGAATGCTGGGCAGTGGCATCTGGTGCTGGAAGTGAGGCCAGGGCAGAGCTGGCTGCTGTTCCCACATCCTTTCTTCACCACTAGCACAACCGTCTAGCCTCTTACTTTCATCTGGGGCTCAGAGACCTAAGATAAACACCCTGTGATCCAGCCTGCTCTTGCAGCTAGATGTGGCCCAGAAGACAGGGGGTGAAAGGTCATGTAAGAGCTTCTGGAACGGCTCTTAAAGATGGCCTATTCTTCCTTTTGTCCCTCTGTTGCTGGGGACATGGTATTGATGTCCAGCCCTCTACCTACCATCTTGGTTAACGAGGATGAGGGCCACACACCAGCAGTGGCAGATCAGTGAAGAGATGGGAGACTGGGCTGGAAGGGCTGCATGGATCAGCCCTGCCACCTCAGCCATAAAGAGGCTCTCTGGAACCCGCACATGAGGGGGAAAGAGTGTTCACACTTGCATAAACCACTGTCATATGAAATTCCTAAGGACAGGCTGTGGCTGTCCTTCTGACCAGGGGCTCAGCATCAGCTGCACCCACGAGATTAGGGATGGTCCCTAAAGCTGACACACATAACCAAGAGTAAAAGCACACAACTTTCCCATAGGGAGCAAAGTGCCATCTGGCAAGATCAAGCACCCATCCCCGATTAAAAACAGCAAAACCTGGAACAAAGTAGTTTTCTGACATCATAAAGATATTACCTGCAATCCACGTCCAATCTCAGACCCAGCCCGAAAGCCCCAAGCAGAAGTAAACGCTGCATCAGGAGCCGACAAGCCTGATGTGTTCTGACCAGCAAAATAAAACACAAAGCCAGAAATCCAAAGGACAAACTCATGAACGTGGATCCTACAATGTCTCCCAGCATCCTACAAACATTACTACATTTAACTTGACTACCAAAACGTGACTTAAGATAAATGTATTAGGGATGCCTGGGTGGCTCAGTGGTTGAGCATCTGCCTTCCAACCGGGGTGTGACCCTGGGGTCCTGGGATCAAGTCCTGCATCGTGCGGGCTCCCTGCAGGGAGCCTGCTTCTCCCTCTGCCTCTGTCTCTACCTCTCTCTGTGTCTCTCATGAATAAATACATAAATAAAATCTTAGAAAAAAAAAAGAAAATCACGCAGCACATGAGAACCGGAACGATCTCAACAAATGAATAAAGACAATCAATAGACAGCAACAGCATGATTAACAGAATAATCACCATACCTAACGAGATTTTAAAGCAGCTAATGTAGGAATCATTCGATAAACAGCCACAAACACACCTGGAAAAAATGAAAGAAGAAAAAGGAACCAGCAAAGAGATAAAAGATACAAGAGAGACTCAAATACAAATGTTGGAGCTGAAAAAAAAATCAAATAAAAAGCTCGACAGGTGCAGAGAACGGAGAGCCTAGTGAACTTGCAGGCGGAATGACAGAGATAGCCCACATGGATAAAACAGAGCAGAGACTGGGAAGGAAATCCCAAAAATACAGTGACCCATAGGACCGTAACAAAAGATCCCACATTCATGTCCACGGAGTCACCAAAGACGAGTAAGAAAATGGCTACAAAACTTCAGAGAATTAGTGGATGAAAAGACCCCAAATTTGACAAAAGACCTAAATCTCCACACTCAGGAAACTGGAAAGACCCCAGTGCAGAAAAACCGAAGAAATCCACACCAGGACACAACACAGTCAAACGTCCGAAACATCATGACAGGGGATGAGGCCGAACAGTAACGGGGGAGTAACGGTGCCTCTCCCACGAGAAACACGGTTAGAATTACCGCAGATTTCTCATCGGGGATCATGGAGGCCATGAGATGGTGGCCGGCTTTTCTAGTGCAGAGAGAAAAGAACTGTCTACCCAGAGCCCTTCAGGAATGAAAGAAATCAAGAGGGAAAAGTAGGAGGCCTTGTCACCAACAGACCTGCCCCAAGAGAAAGACCTGTAACCAGAAAGAAAAGGAGAAAAGGAAGCACCTGGGCATAGGGGAGGAAAAAATAACATAACATAAGCAAAAATATCCATGAATAAAATTTACTTCCCTTCTCTGCTACGTGCTGGTTGAAGCAAGTCACACAGCACTGCCTGGTGTGGCTCAAATGTATGCAGAAGAAATATTTAAGACAGTGATGTTGCAGGTGAGGCTGAAGGCCACGGAGGTGGGGTTTCTGCACTTCGCCCTATCCGGTAACATGTCGACAACAGTAGAATGTGACATTACGTGTCTGTAGTATAAAACCTCAAGCAGCACTGAGAAAGATACGCACTCACGGGCACAATGATATATCAAAGCTGAATTCTAAAAACGCGTTCGACTAACACAGAGGAAAGCAGGAAAAAGAAACAAAACATAAAATGACAGGTGGATGCTCTGACATAATAATTACATGAAAGAGAAGTGTTCTAAACATACAAAAGACAGACATTGGCAGACTGGTTTTTAACAAGTATGACCCAGGGACGCCCGGGTGGCTCAGCGGTTGAGCATCTGCCTTTGGCTCAGGGCATGATCCCGGGGTCCTGGGATTGAGTCTCGCATCCCTCCTGTGGGGAGCCTGATTCTTCCTCTGCCTGTGTCTCTGCATCTCTGTGTGTGTGTGTGTGTCTCTCATGAATAAATAAACTCTTTTTCAAAAAAAATTTTAAGAAGAAAAATAAATGATAGAAAATCTGGACAAAGATTAGCAATGATACAGAGCACTCGAGAAGACCATCAGCCAACAGTATGTCAACAACAGGTATAAAACACCTCGCCCAAGAAGTGCAGAAAACACGTTGTCTTCAAGCACCCACAGAACTCACACCAAGACAGGCCATATCCTGGACCATGACACAAACTTCAACGTATTTACAAGAATTAAAATTCTAGAGCATGGTCTTTGAAAATCATGGACTCAAACTAAAAATCGGTAGCAGAAAAATCTCCAAATATTGAGAAACTAAGCAAAATGATTCTAAGCAATCCAGGAGTTGAAAGGAGATGTCAAAGGAAAGTTTTAAAAATACACAGAACGGAATGAAAGTGAGAATACCACACACCAATATCGGTGGTGCGTAGCTCTGAAAGGGAAATTTATGAGATTATTTGCTCATACTAAAAAAGAGAAAGTTGTCAAATAATCTAAGCTTCCATTTAAATAATCTAGAAAAAGAAGAACAAAGTAAAGCAAATTGAGAGGAAGGAATAGCATAGTAAATACAAGAAAAAAATCAAAGAAACTGAAAACAGGAAAAAAAAACCCAAAATCAACGAAACAAAAATGTGATCCCTTAAATATAGGAAATAAAATACGCAAACCTCTAGAGAAATGAGTGAGAGAGAGAGACTGATATGACGTAAATTAACAAAATCAGGAAAGAAACATCATTACAGACCCTGCGGAAACTGAAAAGATAAAGGAAACAGTAGTAAGACTTCACACATCAATTTGACCAATTCAAAGATACGGACAAGCTTCTCAAAAAAGCACAAGCCACTACAACTCATGCAGTAACATGTAAGTACTGTGAATAAAACATCTGAATAGTTCTGTAGTCTATTAAGTAAACTGAATTCTTAATTTTAAAATTCATATACCAATAAAATATAAAGAAATAAAGAAATAAAAAATAAACAGCGTATGTTCTCATTCATTTGGGGAATATAAATAATAGTGAAAGGGAATATAAGGGAAGGGAGAAGAAATGTGTGGGAAATATCAGAAAGGGAGACAGAACATAAAACTCCTAACTCTGGGAAATGAACTAGGGGTGGAGGAAGGGGAGGAGGGCAGGGGGTGGGGTTGAATGGGTGACGGGCACTGAGGGGGACACTTGACGGGATGAGCACTGGGTGTTATTCTGTATGGATGAAAACCTTCTGCTGGGTACGCATACTGGGAAAAAAACCTCAATTATCATAAAACCCATGTACAAACGACCCAGAGAGGGAACGTACTCTTCATTGGGAAAACCCTGGAGCTTTTCCCTTAAGGTCAGGAACACGACAGGGTGTCCACCCTCAACACTCTCGTTCGGCAGAATAGTAGTGGTCCTCGCTTTCCCAGCGACATTCCGAAACAGAAAAAAAAGGCATCCGGATTGGCAAAGAAGTCAAACTCTCACTCTTCACAGAGGACATGACACTCTATGTGGGAAACCTCACACAATCACTAGACTAGATCGTACGTAAGGGATCTATCCAACAAGACGCCTAACTAACGATCGTGGGTATCTATGCCCTGAATGTGGGAGTTGCCACGGATATCAATCAATCGCTAAGCAAAGTTAAGACATACTTAGATAATAATACCCTTTTACTTGGAGACTCGAATACGGCGCTTTCTGCAATTGACAGGTCTTCCAGGCACAGCATCTCCAAAGAAACAAGAGCACTAAAGGATACAGTGGACCAGGTGGATCTCACAGATATTTACAGAACTTTACATCCAAATGCAACTGAATTCACATTCTTCTCAATTGCACGTGGAACTTTGTCCAGAAGAGACCACATACTGGGTCACAAATCAGGTCATAATCGATACCAAAACTTTGGGATCGTCCCCTGCATATTTTCAGCCCATAATGCTCTGAAACTAGAGCTCAACCACAAGAAGTTTGCAAGGATTTCAAACACGTGCAGGTTAAGGACCATCCTGCTAAAAGGTGAAAGGGTCAACCAGGACATTAGAGAAGAATTAAGAAAATTCACGGAAACCAGTGAGAACGAAGATACAACCAACCGTTCAGAATCTCTGGGATACAGCAAAAGCGGTCCCAAATAGGGGAAAGACATCGCAATACAAGCATCAATCCAAACACTGGAAAGAACTCAAATACGAAAACTAACCTGGCACCTAAAGGAGCTGGAGAAGGACCAGCAAATGAAACCTTCACCCAGCAGAAGACGACAGTTAATAAAACTTCGAGCAGAACTCAATGAAATAGAGAGCAGAAGAACTGAGGAAACACATCCACAAAACCAGGTGGTGGACCTCTGAAAGAACCAATAAGAGAGAGAAAAACCATGAAGCCCGCCTTATTAAAAGAAGAGAGAAAAGACTCCAATTAACAAAAACATGAATGAGAAAGGAGAGATCACCACCACCACGTAGGAAATACAAGCGATCTGAAAAACTCATCCTGAGCAGCTATACGCCAATAAATTGGGCAATCGAGAAGAAACGAACGCATTTCCGGAAAACCACAAACTACCAAAAACGGAACAGGAAGACACAGAAAACCCCAACAGGTCAATATCCAGGGAGGAAATTAAAGCAGTCATCATCAAAGACCTCCCAGGACACAAAAGTCTAGGGCCGGGTGGCTTCCTGAAACACTGTGGAACACGTCGGAAAGAAACTGAGGAAGACACAAAGAGATGGAAAAGGGTTCCACGCTCCTGGGTTGGAAGAATTGATATTGGGGAAAATGTCAACGTGACCCAGGGCAATATACACAACTAATGCAATCCCTGTCAGAAATAGCACAGACTCTCTTCAGAGAGCTGGAGCAAGTCCTCTGAAGGCTGGTGTGGAATGCGAAAAGACCCCGAACGGCCACGGGAAGAGTCGCCAAGAAAACCACTGCGGGGGCAGCACAATGCCGGATTTCACGTTGTGCCACGAAGCTGTGACGGGCAAGACAGTGGGATACTGGCACAAAAACAGACACGCCGATCAATGGAACAGAAGAGAGCATCCAGAGGTGGACCCTCAACTCTATGGGCAACTAATATTCAGCCAGGCAGGAAAGACCATGCACGGGGAAAAAGAAAAGACAGTCTCTTCAATAAATGCTGCTGGGAACACTGGACAGCCACACGCAGAAGAATGAAACTGGACCATTCCTCTCACACCATACACAAGGATAAACTCAAAATGGATGAAGGATCTCAATTTTGCAAGACAAGAGTCCATCAAAATCCTAGGGCAGGACAAAGGCAACAACACCCTTCTTGAACTGGGCCACAGCAACTTCGTAGAAATGACATCAGCCACGAAGGCCAGAGAAACAAGAGCGAAGAAAAGGATTGCTGGGACTTCACCAAGATGAGCAGGTTCCACACAGCAAAAGAAACACCCGACAAAACTCAAAGCCAACCCACAGAGTGGGAGAAGACATGTGCAAATGACCCTGTCAGGTAAAGGGCCAGTATCCAAGATCTCTGAAGAACTTCTGCAACTCCACAGCAAAGAGACCAACGATCCAATCCGAAAGACGGGCAAGAGACATGAATGGAAATGTCACAGAGGAAGACTAGGCATGGCCGACAAGCACGTGAGACAATGCTCCGCATCACTGGCCGTCAGGGAGATATGGGTCAAAAGCACCACGAGATCCCACCTGACACACCAGCGACTGCGGTGAACGTTAACAAGATAGGAAACAGCGAAGGTCGGCGAGGATGTGGCGAAAAGGGAACCCTCTTGCACTGCTGGTGGGAATGTGACCTGATGCAGCCACGCCTGGAAAACCGTGTGCAGGTGCCTCAGAGAGGTAACAACGGATCTGCCCTGCGATCCAGCATGGGGGTGCACTGGTGGAGATGTACCCCAAAGATACAGATGCGGGGAAACACCGGGACACGTGCACCCTGAGGTTTCGAGTTGCAATGCCCACGATAGCCACACTGCGGAAGGAGCCTCGGTGCCCATCGAAAGATGAATGGATAAGGAGGGCGAGTGGTCTCTGTACACGATGGAAGATTACTCAGCCATCAGAAACGACAAACACCCACCATTTGCTTCGATGTGGATGGAACCAGAGGGTATTATGGCTGAGTCAAAGAAAAAGAAGGCAGTCGGCGAAGGACAAACATTCTATGGTCTCGTTCTTTTGGGGAGTATGAAAAAAATAGTGAAAGGGAACAGAAGAGAAAGAAGAAAAAAATGAGTGGGAGATGGCAGAAAAGGAGACAGAACAGGAGAGACTCCTAACCCTGGGAAATGAACAAGGGGTGGAAGAAAGGGAGGAACGCGGGGGGCGGGGTTGACTGGGTGACGGGCACAGAGGGGGGCACTTGATGCGATGAACACTGGGGGAGTTACACTCGATGTTGGCAAAATGACCTCCAATAAGAAAGAAACCTATAAACAAACACACAAACCTCCCAAGACACAAAAGTCCAGGGCCAGATGGCTTCCCAGGGGAATTCTATCCAGCGCTTCAAGAAGAAAGACTACCTATGCTACTAAAGCTGCTCCGAAAGATAGAAAGAGATGGAATACTTCCAAGCTCGTTCTTGGAGGCCAGCATCACCTTAACTCCAAAACCCAAGACCCCAAAAGGGGACAATGCTGGACCGATGTCCCTGATTAAGGCGGACGCACACCTTCTCCACAAGATATGAGCCAACAGGATCCGACGGGACATGATTAAGAAGTTACTCACCACGACCCAGTGGGGTTAATCGCCAGGGTGCAAGGCTGCTTCAGCA
This sequence comes from Canis lupus familiaris, assembly GCF_011100685.1. Lineage (NCBI taxonomy): Eukaryota > Metazoa > Chordata > Mammalia > Carnivora > Canidae > Canis > Canis lupus. The sequence goes on from NW_023330435.1 coordinate 56,171, forward strand.
CTCGGAGAACACTCGATGGACTTCATCAGATCTGCAAGAGAGAAAACAAGAACCAGATGATCCTCTCAAGAGACGCAGAGGAAGCATTTGACAAAATACGGCATCCATGGCAGATCCAAACCCTTCAGAGTACAGGGATAGAGGGAACGTCCCTCAGCATCTTCAAATCCATCTACGAAAAGCCCGTGGCAAATTATCATCCACAATGTGGAAACACTGGGAGCCTTTCTTCGAACATCAGGAACGAGAGACAGGGATGTCCACCCTCACCACGTCTTCTCAACATACTACTAGACATCTCGGCCTCAGCAATCAAGCGACAGAAAAAATAAAAGGCATTCACATTGGCAAAGAAGTAGTCAAACTTGCCCTCTTCACCAATGGCATGCATGGTACTGTACCCGGAAAACCCAAAAGACTCCACCCCAAGATCGTAGAACTCATACAGCAAATTCGGCAGCGTGGCAGGATCCTAAATCTATGCCAAGAAATCAGTCACCTCTCTATACGCCAACGATGACTCTGAAGAAAGAGAAATTAAGGAGTCGGTTCCAGTGACAACTGCACCCAAAAGCATGAGATACCCAGGAATACACCTAACCAAAGAGGTAAAGGATCTCTACCCGAAAAACCACGGAACACATCTGAAAGAAATTGAGGAGGACACTAAGAGATGGAAAACTATCCCATGCTCCTGGACTGGAAGAATTCATATATTGGGAAAATGTCAACGTGACTGACCCAGGGCAATTTACACATTGATTGCAATCCCTATCATCAAAAATACCAAAGGCTCCCTTCAGAGAGTCGCCACAAATCATCTGAAGATTAGTGTGGAATCAGACAAGACCCCGAATGCCGAGGGCAATACTAGAAAAGAAAACCACAGCTGGCGGCATCACAACGCCGGACTTCAGGTTGTGCTACAAAGCTGTGCTCATCAAGACAGTGTGCTACTAGCAGAAAAACAGACACACGGATCAATGGGACAGAAGAGAGAAATCCAGAAGTGGACCCTCAACTCTACGGTCAGGACCATATATTCGACCAAGCAGGAGAGACCATCCACTGGAAAAAAGACAGCCTCCTCACTAAAGGCTGCTGGGAACGTTGGACAGCCACATGCAAAAGAATGAAACTGGACCATTCTCTCACACCATACACAGAGATAAAACTCAAAATGGATGAAAGATGTAAATGTGAGATGAGATTCCATCAAAACCCTAGGGGAGAACACAGGCAACGTCCTTCCCGAACTTGGCCACAGTAACTTCTTGCAAGATACACCCGTGAAGGCCAGAAAACAAAAGCAAAGATGAACTATTGGGACTTCATCGGGATGAGAAGCTTCCGCACAGCCAAAGAGACACTCAACAAAACCAAGAGACAACCTCCAGAATGGGAGAAGCTACGTGCAAATGACCCGTCAGATAAAGGGCCAGCATCCACGATCTCTAAAGAACCCATTCAACTCAACAGCAGAGAAACCAACCATCCAATCCGGAAATGGGCAAAAGACACGAACCGAAATGGCACAGAGCAAGACGTCGACGTGGCCGACAAGCCCATGAGAAAATGCGCCGCATCACTGTTATTTCCATCAGGGAAACACACGTCAAAAGCACAACGAAATCCCACCTTACACCGGTGAGAATGGGGAACATTGGCCAGACAGGAAACCACAAATACTGGACAGGATGTGCAGAAAGGGGAACGATTTCAAAATTCAACAATTTCAGAGGTAGCCATATTCACCTGAAAGGGACCAAGGGGGAGGGGGGCATGCTGCCGGCCAGGCTGGGGAGCTTAGGGAGGGACCTGAGAGCGGGGAGGGGGTGGGGGGAGGAGGAACAGCCAAGGGCCTTGGGGGGCCTGGGGGGGCCCAGCAGCCCAGGCCCTCAAGCCACCGCCCCAAGGCCCTGCCCTGACATCGCAAGGTGCCTGCATCCTAACCCCTCTGAGCAGCCGCGGATGGGTTCGGCGGCACCTCCCCGAGCCCCGGTGGAGGGGCCCCACACCCTCCCTGAGCCGCTCCTGTGAGACCTGACCTGACACGTAGGAGGCCCCGCCGCCGCCCCCCTCCGAGAACAGGTGCCACCACTCCTCCCCCGCGCAGCCCTCTGCCCGGCACCCTGGCGGCCCAAAGGGTGTCCGCCGGGCTCGCCACGGGGGCGCCTCCATGCGGCCCCCAAGACTCACTGTCCCCCTCCGGTCCCTCCCAGGCACCCGCCGCGCCACCAGCGAGGGCCAGATGCCTCTCGCACAGCCACCCCGGGGCCCGTCACGCCTCCCGGGGCCCACGCTGACCTGCGCGCCGGGGGCCGAGGCCTGCAGAGCCGCTGCCGCGAGCCCGGAGCGCGGGGAACCGCGGGGAACCGCGGGGAACCGCGGGCCTGGACTGGGGGCGCGGCCGCGCAACCTCCTGCCGTGCCCAGGTCGCCGCATCTGCGCACAGCTCCTCCTGCGGCCACGCCCCGGCCCCCTTCAGGTCACGCTCCGGCTCAGGCGCCTGGGCAAGCTCCCGCCCCGCCCCCGCCACGCCCCCCGCAGACCTGCCACACAGAGGCCTGCCCCCCGCGGAGCCTACAGGGGACCCGAGACCGCCTCTGCCTCCCCCCGCTAGTCTAGTCGGGGCGCCGGGGCCGAGGCCTTGCGCCCCGGCTCAGTCCCGAGGGACACCTGCTCACGGAGGCACGGAGCCTCTCTCTGGCTCTGTGTCTCCATCCCTGTCCCTCCGTCCCGGTCTCTGTCTCTCCCTCACTGTCTCCCTCGCTCTCCCTCCCGGTCTGGCCCTGTCTCCCTCCCAGTCTCTCTTCCTCTGCCCCCACCCCCATCTCTCTCTCTCTCCCTCGCCTTCCCTGTCTCTGTGTCCCTCCCAGTCTTTCTTCTCTTACTGCCTATCATGGCCTGTCCCTCGCTGTCTCTCTCTCCCTGTCTCTGTGTCTACCTTCTTGTCTCTCGGACTCTCACTTGTCTCCCTCCCTGTCTCATTCTCTCCATCCTGTCTCTGTCTCGCTGTCTCCTCCCTCCCTGTCTCTGACTCTCCCCTCCTGTCTCTCGGTCTCCCTCCCTGCACCTTGGTCTCTCCCCTCTGTCTCATCTCTCCCTCTCTGTCTCTTGGTCTGTCTGTCCCTCCCTGTCTCTGGATCCTTCCTTCCCTGTCCTGTGTCTCTCCCCCATCTCGATCTCTCACCCCCGTCGTCTCAGTCACTCCTCCCTGTCTCCATCTCTCTCTCCCTCCCTGTCTCTCGGTCTCCCCCTCGCTTTCTCTCCGTCTCCCTGCCCACCTCTATCTATCTCTCCCTCCCTGTCTCTGTCCATCCCTCCACTTCTGTCTCTCCTTCCCTGCCTCGGTCTCTCCATCCCTGTCTCTCGCCACCCGTCTCCATCTGTCCCTCCCTGTCTGTGTGTCTCCATCCCTGTCTCTCTCTCATCCTGTCTCTCGGCCTCTCCCTCACTGTATCTCGGTCTCCCTCCATGGCTCTGGCTCTCACTCCCTGTCTCTCTGTCTCCCCCTGCCTGTCTCTCGGTCTGTCCCTCCCGGTCTCTCGGTCTCTCCCTCCCTGTCTCTGGGTCTGTCCCTCCCTGTCTCTCGGTCTCCCTCCCTCTCTGTCTCTCCCACGGTGTCTAGATCTCACCCTCCTTCTCTCTGTGTCTCGGTCTCTCCCTCCCAGGCTCTCGGTGTCTCCCTACCTGTTTCCCTGCCTCTCCCTGCCTGTCTTTCTGTATCTCCCTCGCTGTCTCTGTCTCTCCATCCCTGTCTCTCTGACTCTCCTTCCCTGTGTCTGTGTCTGTCTCTCCCCGCTGCCCCATCTCAGTCTGTCCCCGCCCTGCCCCCCACCCCGTCTCCTCTCCCGCCCTCACTCTGACTCTCGCTCCCTGTCTCGCCGACTCTCCCTTCCCGTGTCTCTGTCTCTCTTTGCGTCTCTGTCTCTCTGCCAGTCTCTGTGTGTCTCCCTTCGTGTCTCCCAGTCTCTCACTCCGTCTCGTTCTCTCCATCCTGTCTCTGTGTTCCCCTCTCTGTGTCTCAGTCTCCCTCCCTTTCTCTCTGACTCTTCCTCCCTGTCTCTCAGTGTATCCCTCCCGGGCTCTCGGTGTCTCTCTGTCTCTGTCTCTCCCTCCCTGTCTCTCTGACTCTCCTTCCATGTCTGGCTCTCTCCCTCCCTTCCTCATTCTTCCTCCTTGTCTTGGTCTCTCCCTCACCATCTCGCTGTCTCTCCCTCCCCATCCCTATCTCTCCCTCCCTGTCTGTGTCCCCCTCCCTGTGTCTGTCCATCCCTCCAGTTCTGTCTCTCCTTCCCTCTCCACGTTAATGAAACAAAGGATGAGAACCGTAGGATTCTCTCAATAGATGCAGAAAAAGCATTTGACCAAATAGACCATCCTTTCATGATGGAAACCTTCTGCTGGGTACGCATACTGGGAAAAAAACCTCAATTATCATAAAACCCATGTACAAACGACCCAGAGAGGGAACGTGCTCTTCATTGGGAAAAACCTGGAGCTTTTCCCTTAAGGTCAGGAACACGACAGGGTGTCCACCCTCAACACTCTCGTTCGGCAGAATAGTAGTGGTCCTCGCTTTCCCAGCGACATTCCGAAACAGAAAAAAAAGGCATCCGGATCGGCAAAGAAGTCACACTCTCACTCTTCACAGAGGACATGACACTCTATGTGGGAAACCTCACACAATCACTAGACTACATCGTACGTAAGGGATCTATCCAACAAGACGACCTAACTAACGATCGTGGGTATCTATGCCCTGAATGTGGGAGTTGCCACGGATATCAATCAATCGCTAAGCAAAGTTAAGACATACTTAGATAATAATACCCTTTTACTTGGAGACTCGAATACGGCGCTTTCTGCAATTGACAGGTCTTCCAGGCACAGCATCTCCAAAGAAACAAGAGCACTAAAGGATACAGTGGACCAGGTGGATCTCACAGATATTTACAGAACTTTACATGCAAATGCAACTGAATTCACATCCTTCTCAATTGCACGTGGAACTTTGTCCAGAAGAGACCACATACTGGGTCACAAATCAGGTCATAATCGATACCAAAACTTTGGGATCGTCCCCTGCATATTTTCAGCCCATAATGCTCTGAAACTAGAGCTCAACCACAAGAAGTTTGCAAGGATTTCAAACACGTGCAGGTTAAGGACCATCCTGCTAAAAGGTGAAAGGGTCAACCAGGACATCAGAGAAGAATTAAGAAAATTCACGGAAACCAATGAGAACGAAGATACAACCAACCGTTCAGAATCTCTGGGATACAGCAAAAGCGGTCCCAAATAGGGGAAAGACATCGCAATACAAGCATCAATCCAAACACTGGAAAGAACTCAAATACAAAAACTAACCTGGCACCTAAAGGAGCTGGAGAAGGACCAGCAAATGAAACCTTCACCCAGCAGAAGACGACGGTTAATAAAACTTCGAGCAGAACTCAATGAAATAGAGAGCAGAAGAACTGAGGAAACACATCCACAAAACCAGGTGGTGGACCTCTGAAAGAACCAATAAGAGAGAGAAAAACCATGAAGCCAGCCTTATTAAAAGAAGAGAGAAAAGACTCCAATTAACAAAAACATGAATGAGAAAGGAGAGATCACCACCACCACGTAGGAAATACAAGCGATCTGAAAAACTCATCCTGAGCAGCTATACGCCAATAAATTGGGCAATCGAGAAGAAACGAACGCATTTCCGGAAAACCACAAACTACCAAAAACGGAACAGGAAGACACAGAAAACCCCAACAGGTCAATATCCAGGGAGGAAATTAAAGCAGTCATCATCAAAGACCTCCCAGGACACAAAAGTCTAGGGCCGGGTGGCTTCCTGAAACACTGTGGAACACGTCGGAAAGAAACTGAGGAAGACACAAAGAGATGGAAAAGGGTTCCACGCTCCTGGGTTGGAAGAATTGATATTGGGGAAAATGTCAACGTGACCCAGGGCAATATACACAACTAATGCAATCCCTGTCAGAAATAGCACGGACTCTCTTCAGAGAGCTGGAGCAAGTCCTCTGAAGGCTGGTGTGGAATGCGAAAAGACCCCGAACGGCCACGGGAAGAGTCGCCAAGAAAACCACTGCGGGGGCAGCACAATGCCGGATTTCACGTTGTGCCACGAAGCTGTGACGGGCAAGACAGTGGGATACTGGCACAAAAACAGACACGCCGATCAATGGAACAGAAGAGAGCATCCAGAGGTGGACCCTCAACTCTATGGGCAACTAATATTCAGCCAGGCAGGAAAGACCATGCACGGGGAAAAGGAAAAGACAGTCTCTTCAATAAATGCTGCTGGGAACACTGGACAGCCACACGCAGAAGAATGAAACTGGACCATTCCTCTCACACCATACACAAGGATAAACTCAAAATGGATGAAGGATCTCAATTTTGCAAGACAAGAGTCCATCAAAATCCTAGGGCAGGACAAAGGCAACAACACCCTTCTTGAACTGGGCCACAGCAACTTCGTAGAAATGACATCAGCCACGAAGGCCAGAGAAACAAGAGCGAAGAACAGGAATGCTGGGACTTCACCAAGTTGAGCAGGTTCCACACAGCAAAAGAAACACCCGACAAAACTCAAAGCCAACCCACAGAGTGGGAGAAGACATGTGCAAATGACCCTGTCAGGTAAAGGGCCAGTATCCAAGATCTCTGAAGAACTTCGGCAACTCCACAGCAAAGAGACCAACGATCCAATCCGGAAGACGGGCAAGAGACATGAATGGAAATGTCACAGAGGAAGACTAGGCATGGCCGACAAGCACGTGAGACAATGCTCCGCATCACTGGCCGTCAGGGAGATATGGGTCAAAAGCACCACGAGATCCCACCTGACACACCAGCGACTGCGGTGAACGTTAACAAGATAGGAAACAGCGAAGGTCGGCGAGGATGTGGCGAAAAGGGAACCCTCTTGCACTGCTGGTGGGAATGTGACCTGATGCAGCCACGCCTGGAAAACCGTGTGCAGGTGCCTCAGAGAGGTAACAACGGATCTGCCCTGCGATCCAGCATGGGGGTGCACTGGTGGAGATGTACCCCAAAGATACAGATGCGGGGAAACACCGGGACACGTGCACCCTGAGGTTTCGAGTTGCAATGCCCACGATAGCCACACTGCGGAAGGAGCCTCGGTGCCCATCGAAAGATGAATGGATAAGGAGGGCGAGTGGTCTCTGTACACGATGGAAGATTACTCAGCCATCAGAAACGACAAACACCCACCATTTGCTTCGATGTGGATGGAACCAGAGGGTATTATGGCTGAGTCAAAGAAAAAGAAGGCAGTCGGCGAAGGACAAACATTCTATGGTCTCGTTCTTTTGGGGAGTATGAAAAAAATAGTGAAAGGGAACAGAGGAGAAAGAAGAAAAAAATGAGTGGGAGATGGCAGAAAAGGAGACAGAACAGGAGAGACTCCTAACCCTGGGAAATGAACAAGGGGTGGAAGAAAGGGAGGAACGCGGGGGGCGGGGTTGACTGGGTGACGGGCACAGAGGGGGGCACTTGATGCGATGAACACTGGGGGAGTTACACTCGATGTTGGCAAAATGACCTCCAATAAGAAAGAAACCTATAAACAAACACACAAACCTCCCAAGACACAAAAGTCCAGGGCCAGATGGCTTCCCAGGGGAATTCTATCCAGCGCTTCAAGAAGAAAGACTACCTATGCTACTAAAGCTGCTCCGAAAGATAGAAAGAGATGGAATACTTCCAAGCTCGTTCTTGGAGGCCAGCATCACCTTAACTCCAAAACCCAAGACCCCAAAAGGGGACAATGCTGGACCGATGTCCCTGATTAAGGCGGACGCACACCTTCTCCACAAGATATGAGCCAACAGGATCCGACGGGACATGATTAAGAAGTTACTCACCACGACCCAGTGGGGTTAATCGCCAGGGTGCAAGGCTGCTTCAGCACTCGGAGAACACTCGATGGGCTTCATCAGATCTGCAAGAGAGAAAACAAGAACCAGATGATCCTCTCAAGAGACGCAGAGGAAGCATTTGACAAAATACGGCATCCATGGCAGATCCAAACCCTTCAGAGTACAGGGATAGAGGGAACGTCCCTCAGCATCTTCAAATCCATCTACGAAAAGCCCGTGGCAAATTATCATCCACAATGTGGAAACACTGGGAGCCTTTCTTCGAACATCAGGAACGAGAGACAGGGATGTCCACCCTCACCACGTCTTCTCAACATACTACTAGACATCTCGGCCTCAGCAGTCAAGCGACAGAAAAACTAAAAGGCATTCACATTGGCAAAGAAGTAGTCAAACTTGCCCTCTTCACCGATGGCATGCATGGTACCGTACCCGGAAAACCCAAAAGACTCCACCCCAAGATCGTAGAACTCATACAGCAAATTCGGCAGCGTGGCAGGATCCTAAATCTATGCCAAGAAATCAGTCACCTCTCTATACGCCAACGATGACTCTGAAGAAAGAGAAATTAAGGAGTCGGTTCCAGTGACAACTGCACCCAAAAGCATGAGATACCCAGGAATACACCTAACCAAAGAGGTAAAGGATCTCTACCCGAAAAACCACGGAACACATCTGAAAGAAATTGAGGAGGACACTAAGACATGGAAAACTATCCCATGCTCCTGGATTGGAAGAATTCATATATTGGGAAAATGTCAACGTGACTGACCCAGGGCAATTTACACATTGATTGCAATCCCTATCATCAAAAATACCAAAGGCTCCCTTCAGAGAGTTGCCACAAATCATCTGAAGAGTAGTGTGGAATCAGACAAGACCCCGAATGCCCAGGGCAATATTAGAAAAGAAAACCACAGCTGGCGGCATCACAAGGCCGGACTTCAGGTTGTGCTACAAAGCTGTGCTCATCAAGACAGTGTGCTACTAGCAGAAAAACAGACACACGGATCAATGGGACAGAAGAGAGAAATCCAGAAGTGGACCCTCAACTCTACGGTCAGGAGCATATATTCGACCAAGCAGGAGAGACCATCCACTGGAAAAAAGACAGCCTCCTCACTAAAGGCTGCTGGGAACGTTGGACAGCCACATGCAAAAGAATGAAACTGGACCATTCTCTCACACCATACACAGAGATAAAACTCAAAATGGATGAAAGATGTAAATGTGAGATGAGATTCCATCAAAACCCTAGGGGAGAACACCGGCAACGTCCTTCCCGAACTTGGCCACAGTAACTTCTTGCAAGATACACCCGTGAAGGCCAGAAAACAAAAGCAAAGATGAACTATTGGGACTTCATCGGGATGAGAAGCTTCCGCACAGCCAAAGAGACACTCAACAAAACCAAGAGACAACCTCCAGAATGGGAGAAGCTACGTGCAAATGACCCGTCAGATAAAGGGCCAGCATCCACGATCTCTAAAGAACCCATTCAACTCAACAGCAGAGAAACCAACCATCCAATCCGGAAATGGGCAAAAGACACGAACCGAAATGGCACAGAGCAAGACGTCGACGTGGCCGACAAGCCCATGAGAAAATGCGCCGCATCACTGTTATTTCCATCAGGGAAACACACGTCAAAAGCACAACGAAATCCCACCTTACACCGGTGAGAATGGGGAACATTGGCCAGACAGGAAACCACAAATACTGGACAGGATGTGCAGAAAGGGGAACGATTTCAAAATTCAACAATTTCAGAGGTAGCCATATTCACCTGAAAGGGACCAAGGGGGAGGGGGGCATGCTGCCGGCCAGGCTGGGGAGCTTAGGGAGGGACCTGAGAGCGGGGAGGGGGTGGGGGGAGGAGGAACAGCCAAGGGCCTTGGGGGGCCTGGGGGGGCCCAGCAGCCCAGGCCCTCAAGCCACCGCCCCAAGGCCCTGCCCTGACATCGCAAGGTGCCTGCATCCTAACCCCTCTGAGCAGCCGCGGATGGGTTCGGCGGCACCTCCCCGAGCCCCGGTGGAGGGGCCCCACACCCTCCCTGAGCCGCTCCTGTGAGACCTGACCTGACACGTAGGAGGCCCCGCCGCCGCCCCCCTCCGAGAACAGGTGCCACCACTCCTCCCCCGCGCAGCCCTCTGCCCGGCACCCTGGCGGCCCAAAGGGTGTCCGCCGGGCTCGCCACGGGGGCGCCTCCATGCGGCCCCCAAGACTCACTGTCCCCCTCCGGTCCCTCCCAGGCACCCGCCGCGCCACCAGCCAGGGCCAGATGCCTCTCGCACAGCCACCCCGGGGCCCGTCACGCCTCCCGGGGCCCACGCTGACCTGCGCGCCGGGGGCCGAGGCCTGCAGAGCCGCTGCCGCGAGCCCGGAGCGCGGGGAACCGCGGGGAACCGCGGGGAACCGCGGGCCTGGACTGGGGGCGCGGCCGCGCAACCTCCTGCCGTGCCCAGGTCGCCGCATCTGCGCACAGCTCCTCCTGCGGCCACGCCCCGGCCCCCTTCAGGTCACGCTCCGGCTCAGGCGCCTGGGCAAGCTCCCGCCCCGCCCCCGCCACGCCCCCCGCAGACCTGCCACACAGAGGCCCGCCCTCCGCGGAGCCTACAGGGGACCCGAGACCGCCTCTGCCTCCCCCCGCTAGTCTAGTCGGGGCGCCGGGGCCGAGGCCTTGCGCCCCGGCTCAGTCCCGAGGGACACCTGCTCACGGAGGCACGGAGCCTCTCTCTGGCTCTGTGTCTCCATCCCTGTCCCTCCGTCCCGGTCTCTGTCTCTCCCTCACTGTCTCCCTCGCTCTCCCTCCCGGTCTGGCCCTGTCTCCCTCCCAGTCTCTCTGCCTCTGCCCCCACCCCCATCTCTCTCTCTCTCCCTCTCCCTCCCAGTCTCTGTGTCCCTCCCAGTCTTTCTTCTCTTACTGCCTATCATGGCCTGTCCCTCGCTGTCTCTCTCTCCCTCTCTCTGTGCCTACCTTCTTGTCTCTCGGACTCTCACTTGTCTCCCTCCCTGTCTCATTCTCTCCATCCTGTCTCTGTCTCGCTGTCTCCTCCCTCCCTGTCTCTGACTCTCCCCTCCTGTCTCTCGGTCTCCCTCCCTGCACCTTGGTCTCTCCCCTCTGTCTCATCTCTCCCTCTCTGTCTCTTGGTCTGTCTGTCCCTCCCTGTCTCTGGATCCTTCCTTCCCTGTCCTGTGTCTCTCCCCCATCTCGATCTCTCACCCCCGTCGTCTCAGTCACTCCTCCCTGTCTCCATCTCTCTCTCCCTCCCTGTCTCTCGGTCTCCCCCTCGCTTTCTCTCCGTCTCCCTGCCCACCTCTATCTATCTCTCCCTCCCTGTCTCTGTCCATCCCTCCACTTCTGTCTCTCCTTCCCTGCCTCGGTCTCTCCATCCCTGTCTCTCGCCACCCGTCTCCATCTGTCCCTCCCTGTCTGTGTGTCTCCATCCCTGTCTCTCTCTCATCCTGTCTCTCGGCCTCTCCCTCACTGTATCTCGGTCTCCCTCCATGGCTCTGGCTCTCACTCCCTGTCTCTCTGTCTCCCCCTGCCTGTCTCTCGGTCTCTCCCTCCCTGTCTCTGGGTCTGTCCCTCCCTGTCTCTCGGTCTCCCTCCCTCTCTGTCTCTCCCACGGTGTCTAGATCTCACCCTCCTTCTCTCTGTGTCTCGGTCTCTCCCTCCCAGGCTCTCGGTGTCTCCCTACCTGTTTCCCTGCCTCTCCCTGCCTGTCTTTCTGTATCTCCCTCGCTGTCTCTGTCTCTCCATCCCTGTCTCTCTGACTCTCCTTCCCTGTGTCTGTGTCTGTCTCTCCCCGCTGCCCCATCTCAGTCTGTCCCCACCCTGCCCCCCACCCCGTCTCCTCTCCCGCCCTCTCTCTGACTCTCGCTCCCTGTCTCGCCGACTCTCCCTTCCTGTGTCTCTGTCTCTCTTTGCGTCTCTGTCTCTCTGCCAGTCTCTGTGTGTCTCCCTTCGTGTCTCCCAGTCTCTCACTCCGTCTCGTTCTCTCCATCCTGTCTCTGTGTTCCCCTCTCTGTGTCTCAGTCTCCCTCCCTTTCTCTCTGACTCTTCCTCCCTGTCTCTCAGTGTATCCCTCCCGGGCTCTCGGTGTCTCTCTGTCTCTGTCTCTCCCTCCCTGTCTCTCTGACTCTCCTTCCATGTCTGGCTCTCTCCCTCCCTTCCTCATTCTTCCTCCTTGTCTCGGTCTCTCCCTCACCATCTCGCTGTCTCTCCCTCCCCATCCCTATCTCTCCCTCCCTGTCTGTGTCCCCCTCCGTGTGTCTGTCCATCCCTCCAGTTCTGTCTCTCCTTCCCTCTCCACGTTAATGAAACAAAGGATGAGAACCGTAGGATTCTCTCAATAGATGCAGAAAAAGCATTTGACCAAATAGACCATCCTTTCATGATGGAAACCTTCTGCTGGGTACGCATACTGGGAAAAAAACCTCAATTATCATAAAACCCATGTACAAACGACCCAGAGAGGGAACGTGCTCTTCATTGGGAAAAACCTGGAGCTTTTCCCTTAAGGTCAGGAACACGACAGGGTGTCCACCCTCAACACTCTCGTTCGGCAGAATAGTAGTGGTCCTCACTTTCCCAGCGACATTCCGAAACAGAAAAAAAAGGCATCCGGATCGGCAAAGAAGTCACACTCTCACTCTTCACAGAGGACATGACACTCTATGTGGGAAACCTCACACAATCACTAGACTACATCGTACGTAAGGGATCTATCCAACAAGACGACCTAACTAACGATCGTGGGTATCTATGCCCTGAATGTGGGAGTTGCCACGGATATCAATCAATCGCTAAGCAAAGTTAAGACATACTTAGATAATAATACCCTTTTACTTGGAGACTCGAATACGGCGCTTTCTGCAATTGACAGGTCTTCCAGGCACAGCATCTCCAAAGAAACAAGAGCACTAAAGGATACAGTGGACCAGGTGGATCTCACAGATATTTACAGAACTTTACATGCAAATGCAACTGAATTCACATCCTTCTCAATTGCACGTGGAACTTTGTCCAGAAGAGACCACATACTGGGTCACAAATCAGGTCATAATCGATACCAAAACTTTGGGATCGTCCCCTGCATATTTTCAGCCCATAATGCTCTGAAACTAGAGCTCAACCACAAGAAGTTTGCAAGGATTTCAAACACGTGCAGGTTAAGGACCATCCTGCTAAAAGGTGAAAGGGTCAACCAGGACATCAGAGAAGAATTAAGAAAATTCACGGAAACCAATGAGAACGAAGATACAACCAACCGTTCAGAATCTCTGGGATACAGCAAAAGCGGTCCCAAATAGGGGAAAGACATCGCAATACAAGCATCAATCCAAACACTGGAAAGAACTCAAATACAAAAACTAACCTGGCACCTAAAGGAGCTGGAGAAGGACCAGCAAATGAAACCTTCACCCAGCAGAAGACGACGGTTAATAAAACTTCGAGCAGAACTCAATGAAATAGAGAGCAGAAGAACTGAGGAAACACATCCACAAAACCAGGTGGTGGACCTCTGAAAGAACCAATAAGAGAGAGAAAAACCATGAAGCCAGCCTTATTAAAAGAAGAGAGAAAAGACTCCAATTAACAAAAACATGAATGAGAAAGGAGAGATCACCACCACCACGTAGGAAATACAAGCGATCTGAAAAACTCATCCTGAGCAGCTATACGCCAATAAATTGGGCAATCGAGAAGAAACGAACGCATTTCCGGAAAACCACAAACTACCAAAAACGGAACAGGAAGACACAGAAAACCCCAACAGGTCAATATCCAGGGAGGAAATTAAAGCAGTCATCATCAAAGACCTCCCAGGACACAAAAGTCTAGGGCCGGGTGGCTTCCTGAAACACTGTGGAACACGTCGGAAAGAAACTGAGGAAGACACAAAGAGATGGAAAAGGGTTCCACGCTCCTGGGTTGGAAGAATTGATATTGGGGAAAATGTCAACGTGACCCAGGGCAATATACACAACTAATGCAATCCCTGTCAGAAATAGCACGGACTCTCTTCAGAGAGCTGGAGCAAGTCCTCTGAAGGCTGGTGTGGAATGCGAAAAGACCCCGAACGGCCACGGGAAGAGTCGCCAAGAAAACCACTGCGGGGGCAGCACAATGCCGGATTTCACGTTGTGCCACGAAGCTGTGACGGGCAAGACAGTGGGATACTGGCACAAAAACAGACACGCCGATCAATGGAACAGAAGAGAGCATCCAGAGGTGGACCCTCAACTCTATGGGCAACTAATATTCAGCCAGGCAGGAAAGACCATGCACGGGGAAAAAGGAAAAGACAGTCTCTTCAATAAATGCTGCTGGGAACACTGGACAGCCACACGCAGAAGAATGAAACTGGACCATTCCTCTCACACCATACACAAGGATAAACTCAAAATGGATGAAGGATCTCAATTTTGCAAGACAAGAGTCCATCAAAATCCTAGGGCAGGACAAAGGCAACAACACCCTTCTTGAACTGGGCCACAGCAACTTCGTAGAAATGACATCAGCCACGAAGGCCAGAGAAACAAGAGCGAAGAACAGGAATGCTGGGACTTCACCAAGATTGAGCAGGTTCCACACAGCAAAAGAAACACCCGACAAAACTCAAAGCCAACCCACAGAGTGGGAGAAGACATGTGCAAATGACCCTGTCAGGTAAAGGGCCAGTATCCAAGATCTCTGAAGAACTTCGGCAACTCCACAGCAAAGAGACCAACGATCCAATCCGGAAGACGGGCAAGAGACATGAATGGAAATGTCACAGAGGAAGACTAGGCATGGCCGACAAGCACGTGAGACAATGCTCCGCATCACTGGCCGTCAGGGAGATATGGGTCAAAAGCACCACGAGATCCCACCTGACACACCAGCGACTGCGGTGAACGTTAACAAGATAGGAAACAGCGAAGGTCGGCGAGGATGTGGCGAAAAGGGAACCCTCTTGCACTGCTGGTGGGAATGTGACCTGATGCAGCCACGCCTGGAAAACCGTGTGCAGGTGCCTCAGAGAGGTAACAACGGATCTGCCCTGCGATCCAGCATGGGGGTGCACTGGTGGAGATGTACCCCAAAGATACAGATGCGGGGAAACACCGGGACACGTGCACCCTGAGGTTTCGAGTTGCAATGCCCACGATAGCCACACTGCGGAAGGAGCCTCGGTGCCCATCGAAAGATGAATGGATAAGGAGGGCGAGTGGTCTCTGTACACGATGGAAGATTACTCAGCCATCAGAAACGACAAACACCCACCATTTGCTTCGATGTGGATGGAACCAGAGGGTATTATGGCTGAGTCAAAGAAAAAGAAGGCAGTCGGCGAAGGACAAACATTCTATGGTCTCGTTCTTTTGGGGAGTATGAAAAAAATAGTGAAAGGGAACAGAGGAGAAAGAAGAAAAAAATGAGTGGGAGATGGCAGAAAAGGAGACAGAACAGGAGAGACTCCTAACCCTGGGAAATGAACAAGGGGTGGAAGAAAGGGAGGAACGCGGGGGGCGGGGTTGACTGGGTGACGGGCACAGAGGGGGGCACTTGATGCGATGAACACTGGGGGAGTTACACTCGATGTTGGCAAAATGACCTCCAATAAGAAAGAAACCTATAAACAAACACACAAACCTCCCAAGACACAAAAGTCCA
The DNA here is from genome assembly GCF_011100685.1 of Canis lupus familiaris. Lineage (NCBI taxonomy): Eukaryota > Metazoa > Chordata > Mammalia > Carnivora > Canidae > Canis > Canis lupus. The sequence continues at coordinate 71,766 of NW_023330435.1, forward strand.
GGGCCAGATGGCTTCCCAGGGGAATTCTATCCAGCGCTTCAAGAAGAAAGACTACCTATGCTACTAAAGCTGCTCCGAAAGATAGAAAGAGATGGAATACTTCCAAGCTCGTTCTTGGAGGCCAGCATCACCTTAACTCCAAAACCCAAGACCCCAAAAGGGGACAATGCTGGACCGATGTCCCTGATTAAGGCGGACGCACACCTTCTCCACAAGATATGAGCCAACAGGATCCGACGGGACATGATTAAGAAGTTACTCACCACGACCCAGTGGGGTTAATCGCCAGGGTGCAAGGCTGCTTCAGCACTCGGAGAACACTCGATGGGCTTCATCAGATCTGCAAGAGAGAAAACAAGAACCAGATGATCCTCTCAAGAGACGCAGAGGAAGCATTTGACAAAATACGGCATCCATGGCAGATCCAAACCCTTCAGAGTACAGGGATAGAGGGAACGTCCCTCAGCATCTTCAAATCCATCTACGAAAAGCCCGTGGCAAATTATCATCCACAATGTGGAAACACTGGGAGCCTTTCTTCGAACATCAGGAACGAGAGACAGGGATGTCCACCCTCACCACGTCTTCTCAACATACTACTAGACATCTCGGCCTCAGCAATCAAGCGACAGAAAAAATAAAAGGCATTCACATTGGCAAAGAAGTAGTCAAACTTGCCCTCTTCACCGATGGCATGCATGGTACTGTACCCGGAAAACCCAAAAGACTCCACCCCAAGATCGTAGAACTCATACAGCAAATTCGGCAGCGTGGCAGGATCCTAAATCTATGCCAAGAAATCAGTCACCTCTCTATACGCCAACGATGACTCTGAAGAAAGAGAAATTAAGGAGTCGGTTCCAGTGACAACTGCACCCAAAAGCATGAGATACCCAGGAATACACCTAACCAAAGAGGTAAAGGATCTCTACCCGAAAAACCACGGAACACATCTGAAAGAAATTGAGGAGGACACTAAGAGATGGAAAACTATCCCATGCTCCTGGATTGGAAGAATTCATATATTGGGAAAATGTCAACGTGACTGACCCAGGGCAATTTACACATTGATTGCAATCCCTATCATCAAAAATACCAAAGGCTCCCTTCAGAGAGTTGCCACAAATCATCTGAAGATTAGTGTGGAATCAGACAAGACCCCGAATGCCCAGGGCAATATTAGAAAAGAAAACCACAGCTGGCGGCATCACAACGCCGGACTTCAGGTTGTGCTACAAAGCTGTGCTCATCAAGACAGTGTGCTACTAGCAGAAAAACAGACACACGGATCAATGGGACAGAAGAGAGAAATCCAGAAGTGGACCCTCAACTCTACGGTCAGGACCATATATTCGACCAAGCAGGAGAGACCATCCACTGGAAAAAAGACAGCCTCCTCACTAAAGGCTGCTGGGAACGTTGGACAGCCACATGCAAAAGAATGAAACTGGACCATTCTCTCACACCATACACAGAGATAAAACTCAAAATGGATGAAAGATGTAAATGTGAGATGAGATTCCATCAAAACCCTAGGGGAGAACACAGGCAACGTCCTTCCCGAACTTGGCCACAGTAACTTCTTGCAAGATACACCCGTGAAGGCCAGAAAACAAAAGCAAAGATGAACTATTGGGACTTCATCGGGATGAGAAGCTTCCGCACAGCCAAAGAGACACTCAACAAAACCAACAGACAACCTCCAGAATGGGAGAAGCTACGTGCAAATGACCCGTCAGATAAAGGGCCAGCATCCACGATCTCTAAAGAACCCATTCAACTCAACAGCAGAGAAACCAACCATCCAATCCGGAAATGGGCAAAAGACACGAACCGAAATGGCACAGAGCAAGACGTCGACGTGGCCGACAAGCCCATGAGAAAATGCGCCGCATCACTGTTATTTCCATCAGGGAAACACACGTCAAAAGCACAACGAAATCCCACCTTACACCGGTGAGAATGGGGAACATTGGCCAGACAGGAAACCACAAATACTGGACAGGATGTGCAGAAAGGGGAACGATTTCAAAATTCAACAATTTCAGAGGTAGCCATATTCACCTGAAAGGGACCAAGGGGGAGGGGGGCATGCTGCCGGCCAGGCTGGGGAGCTTAGGGAGGGACCTGAGAGCGGGGAGGGGGTGGGGGGAGGAGGAACAGCCAAGGGCCTTGGGGGGCCTGGGGGGGCCCAGCAGCCCAGGCCCTCAAGCCACCGCCCCAAGGCCCTGCCCTGACATCGCAAGGTGCCTGCATCCTAACCCCTCTGAGCAGCCGCGGATGGGTTCGGCGGCACCTCCCCGAGCCCCGGTGGAGGGGCCCCACACCCTCCCTGAGCCGCTCCTGTGAGACCTGACCTGACACGTAGGAGGCCCCGCCGCCGCCCCCCTCCGAGAACAGGTGCCACCACTCCTCCCCCGCGCAGCCCTCTGCCCGGCACCCTGGCGGCCCAAAGGGTGTCCGCCGGGCTCGCCACGGGGGCGCCTCCATGCGGCCCCCAAGACTCACTGTCCCCCTCCGGTCCCTCCCAGGCACCCGCCGCGCCACCAGCCAGGGCCAGATGCCTCTCGCACAGCCACCCCGGGGCCCGTCACGCCTCCCGGGGCCCACGCTGACCTGCGCGCCGGGGGCCGAGGCCTGCAGAGCCGCTGCCGCGAGCCCGGAGCGCGGGGAACCGCGGGGAACCGCGGGGAACCGCGGGCCTGGACTGGGGGCGCGGCCGCGCAACCTCCTGCCGTGCCCAGGTCGCCGCATCTGCGCACAGCTCCTCCTGCGGCCACGCCCCGGCCCCCTTCAGGTCACGCTCCGGGCTCAGGCGCCTGGGCAAGCTCCCGCCCCGCCCCCGCCACGCCCCCCGCAGACCTGCCACACAGAGGCCCGCCCTCCGCGGAGCCTACAGGGGACCCGAGACCGCCTCTGCCTCCCCCCGCTAGTCTAGTCGGGGCGCCGGGGCCGAGGCCTTGCGCCCCGGCTCAGTCCCGAGGGACACCTGCTCACGGAGGCACGGAGCCTCTCTCTGGCTCTGTGTCTCCATCCCTGTCCCTCCGTCCCGGTCTCTGTCTCTCCCTCACTGTCTCCCTCGCTCTCCCTCCCGGTCTGGCCCTGTCTCCCTCCCAGTCTCTCTGCCTCTGCCCCCACCCCCATCTCTCTCTCTCTCCCTCGCCCTCCCAGTCTCTGTGTCCCTCCCAGTCTTTCTTCTCTTACTGCCTATCATGGCCTGTCCCTCGCTGTCTCTCTCTCCCTCTCTCTGTGCCTACCTTCTTGTCTCTCGGACTCTCACTTGTCTCCCTCCCTGTCTCATTCTCTCCATCCTGTCTCTGTCTCGCTGTCTCCTCCCTCCCTGTCTCTGACTCTCCCCTCCTGTCTCTCGGTCTCCCTCCCTGCACCTTGGTCTCTCCCCTCTGTCTCATCTCTCCCTCTCTGTCTCTTGGTCTGTCTGTCCCTCCCTGTCTCTGGATCCTTCCTTCCCTGTCCTGTGTCTCTCCCCCATCTCGATCTCTCACCCCCGTCGTCTCAGTCACTCCTCCCTGTCTCCATCTCTCTCTCCCTCCCTGTCTCTCGGTCTCCCCCTCGCTTTCTCTCCGTCTCCCTGCCCACCTCTATCTATCTCTCCCTCCCTGTCTCTGTCCATCCCTCCACTTCTGTCTCTCCTTCCCTGCCTCGGTCTCTCCATCCCTGTCTCTCGCCACCCGTCTCCATCTGTCCCTCCCTGTCTGTGTGTCTCCATCCCTGTCTCTCTCTCATCCTGTCTCTCGGCCTCTCCCTCACTGTATCTCGGTCTCCCTCCATGGCTCTGGCTCTCACTCCCTGTCTCTCTGTCTCCCCCCTGCCTGTCTCTCGGTCTCTCCCTCCCTGTCTCTGGGTCTGTCCCTCCCTGTCTCTCGGTCTCCCTCCCTCTCTGTCTCTCCCACGGTGTCTAGATCTCACCCTCCTTCTCTCTGTGTCTCGGTCTCTCCCTCCCAGGCTCTCGGTGTCTCCCTACCTGTTTCCCTGCCTCTCCCTGCCTGTCTTTCTGTATCTCCCTCGCTGTCTCTGTCTCTCCATCCCTGTCTCTCTGACTCTCCTTCCCTGTGTCTGTGTCTGTCTCTCCCCGCTGCCCCATCTCAGTCTGTCCCCGCCCTGCCCCCCACCCCGTCTCCTCTCCCGCCCTCTCTCTGACTCTCGCTCCCTGTCTCGCCGACTCTCCCTTCCTGTGTCTCTGTCTCTCTTTGCGTCTCTGTCTCTCTGCCAGTCTCTGTGTGTCTCCCTTCGTGTCTCCCAGTCTCTCACTCCGTCTCGTTCTCTCCATCCTGTCTCTGTGTTCCCCTCTCTGTGTCTCAGTCTCCCTCCCTTTCTCTCTGACTCTTCCTCCCTGTCTCTCAGTGTATCCCTCCCGGGCTCTCGGTGTCTCTCTGTCTCTGTCTCTCCCTCCCTGTCTCTCTGACTCTCCTTCCATGTCTGGCTCTCTCCCTCCCTTCCTCATTCTTCCTCCTTGTCTCGGTCTCTCCCTCACCATCTCGCTGTCTCTCCCTCCCCATCCCTATCTCTCCCTCCCTGTCTGTGTCCCCCTCCCTGTGTCTGTCCATCCCTCCAGTTCTGTCTCTCCTTCCCTCTCCACGTTAATGAAACAAAGGATGAGAACCGTAGGATTCTCTCAATAGATGCAGAAAAAGCATTTGACCAAATAGACCATCCTTTCATGATGGAAACCTTCTGCTGGGTACGCATACTGGGAAAAAAACCTCAATTATCATAAAACCCATGTACAAACGACCCAGAGAGGGAACGTGCTCTTCATTGGGAAAAACCTGGAGCTTTTCCCTTAAGGTCAGGAACACGACAGGGTGTCCACCCTCAACACTCTCGTTCGGCAGAATAGTAGTGGTCCTCGCTTTCCCAGCGACATTCCGAAACAGAAAAAAAAAGGCATCCGGATCGGCAAAGAAGTCAAACTCTCACTCTTCACAGAGGACATGACACTCTATGTGGGAAACCTCACACAATCACTAGACTAGATCGTACGTAAGGGATCTATCCAACAAGACGACCTAACTAACGATCGTGGGTATCTATGCCCTGAATGTGGGAGTTGCCACGGATATCAATCAATCGCTAAGCAAAGTTAAGACATACTTAGATAATAATACCCTTTTACTTGGAGACTCGAATACGGCGCTTTCTGCAATTGACAGGTCTTCCAGGCACAGCATCTCCAAAGAAACAAGAGCACTAAAGGATACAGTGGACCAGGTGGATCTCACAGATATTTACAGAACTTTACATGCAAATGCAACTGAATTCACATTCTTCTCAATTGCACGTGGAACTGTGTCCAGAAGAGACCACATACTGGGTCACAAATCAGGTCATAATCGATACCAAAACTTTGGGATCGTCCCCTGCATATTTTCAGCCCATAATGCTCTGAAACTAGAGCTCAACCACAAGAAGTTTGCAAGGATTTCAAACACGTGCAGGTTAAGGACCATCCTGCTAAAAGGTGAAAGGGTCAACCAGGACATCAGAGAAGAATTAAGAAAATTCACGGAAACCAATGAGAACGAAGATACAACCAACCGTTCAGAATCTCTGGGATACAGCAAAAGCGGTCCCAAATAGGGGAAAGACATCGCAATACAAGCATCAATCCAAACACTGGAAAGAACTCAAATACGAAAACTAACCTGGCACCTAAAGGAGCTGGAGAAGGACCAGCAAATGAAACCTTCACCCAGCAGACGACGACGGTTAATAAAAATTCGAGCAGAACTCAATGAAATAGAGAGCAGAAGAACTGAGGAAACACATCCACAAAACCAGGTGGTGGACCTCTGAAAGAACCAATAAGAGAGAGAAAAACCATGAAGCCAGCCTTATTAAAAGAAGAGAGAAAAGACTCCAATTAACAAAAACACGAATGAGAAAGGAGAGATCACCACCACCACGTAGGAAATACAAGCGATCTGAAAAACTCATCCTGAGCAGCTATACGCCAATAAATTGGGCAATCGAGAAGAAACGAACGCATTTCCGGAAAACCACAAACTACCAAAAACGGAACAGGAAGACACAGAAAACCCCAACAGGTCAATATCCAGGGAGGAAATTAAAGCAGTCATCATCAAAGACCTCCCAGGACACAAAAGTCTAGGGCCGGGTGGCTTCCTGAAACACTGTGGAACACGTCGGAAAGAAACTGAGGAAGACACAAAGAGATGGAAAAGGGTTCCACGCTCCTGGGTTGGAAGAATTGATATTGGGGAAAATGTCAACGTGACCCAGGGCAATATACACAACTAATGCAATCCCTGTCAGAAATAGCACGGACTCTCTTCAGAGAGCTGGAGCAAGTCCTCTGAAGGCTGGTGTGGAATGCGAAAAGACCCCGAACGGCCACGGGAAGAGTCGCCAAGAAAACCACTGCGGGGGCAGCACAATGCCGGATTTCACGTTGTGCCACGAAGCTGTGACGGGCAAGACAGTGGGATACTGGCACAAAAACAGACACGCCGATCAACTGGAACAGAAGAGAGCATCCAGAGGTGGACCCTCAACTCTATGGGCAACTAATATTCAGCCAGGCAGGAAAGACCATGCACGGGGAAAAAGAAAAGACAGTCTCTTCAATAAATGCTGCTGGGAACACTGGACAGCCACACGCAGAAGAATGAAACTGGACCATTCCTCTCACACCATACACAAGGATAAACTCAAAATGGATGAAGGATCTCAATTTTGCAAGACAAGAGTCCATCAAAATCCTAGGGCAGGACAAAGGCAACAACACCCTTCTTGAACTGGGCCACAGCAACTTCGTAGAAATGACATCAGCCACGAAGGCCAGAGAAACAAGAGCGAAGAAAAGGATTGCTGGGACTTCACCAAGATGAGCAGGTTCCACACAGCAAAAGAAACACCCGACAAAACTCAAAGCCAACCCACAGAGTGGGAGAAGACATGTGCAAATGACCCTGTCAGGTAAAGGGCCAGTATCCAAGATCTCTGAAGAACTTCTGCAACTCCACAGCAAAGAGACCAACGATCCAATCCGGAAGACGGGCAAGAGACATGAATGGAAATGTCACAGAGGAAGACTAGGCATGGCCGACAAGCACGTGAGACAATGCTCCGCATCACTGGCCGTCAGGGAGATATGGGTCAAAAGCACCACGAGATCCCACCTGACACACCAGCGACTGCGGTGAACGTTAACAAGATAGGAAACAGCGAAGGTCGGCGAGGATGTGGCGAAAAGGGAACCCTCTTGCACTGCTGGTGGGAATGTGACCTGATGCAGCCACGCCTGGAAAACCGTGTGCAGGTGCCTCAGAGAGGTAACAACGGATCTGCCCTGCGATCCAGCATGGGGGTGCACTGGTGGAGATGTACCCCAAAGATACAGATGCGGGGAAACACCGGGACACGTGCACCCTGAGGTTTCGAGTTGCAATGCCCACGATAGCCACACTGCGGAAGGAGCCTCGGTGCCCATCGAAAGATGAATGGATAAGGAGGGCGAGTGGTCTCTGTACACGATGGAAGATTACTCAGCCATCAGAAACGACAAACACCCACCATTTGCTTCGATGTGGATGGAACCAGAGGGTATTATGGCTGAGTCAAAGAAAAAGAAGGCAGTCGGCGAAGGACAAACATTCTATGGTCTCGTTCTTTTGGGGAGTATGAAAAAAATAGTGAAAGGGAACAGAGGAGAAAGAAGAAAAAAATGAGTGGGAGATGGCAGAAAAGGAGACAGAACAGGAGAGACTCCTAACCCTGGGAAATGAACAAGGGGTGGAAGAAAGGGAGGAACGCGGGGGGCGGGGTTGACTGGGTGACGGGCACAGAGGGGGGCACTTGATGCGATGAACACTGGGGGAGTTACACTCGATGTTGGCAAAATGACCTCCAATAAGAAAGAAACCTATAAACAAACACACAAACCTCCCAAGACACAAAAGTCCAGGGCCAGATGGCTTCCCAGGGGAATTCTATCCAGCGCTTCAAGAAGAAAGACTACCTATGCTACTAAAGCTGCTCCGAAAGATAGAAAGAGATGGAATACTTCCAAGCTCGTTCTTGGAGGCCAGCATCACCTTAACTCCAAAACCCAAGACCCCAAAAGGGGACAATGCTGGACCGATGTCCCTGATTAAGGCGGACGCACACCTTCTCCACAAGATATGAGCCAACAGGATCCGACGGGACATGATTAAGAAGTTACTCACCACGACCCAGTGGGGTTAATCGCCAGGGTGCAAGGCTGCTTCAGCACTCGGAGAACACTCGATGGGCTTCATCAGATCTGCAAGAGAGAAAACAAGAACCAGATGATCCTCTCAAGAGACGCAGAGGAAGCATTTGACAAAATACGGCATCCATGGCAGATCCAAACCCTTCAGAGTACAGGGATAGAGGGAACGTCCCTCAGCATCTTCAAATCCATCTACGAAAAGCCCGTGGCAAATTATCATCCACAATGTGGAAACACTGGGAGCCTTTCTTCGAACATCAGGAACGAGAGACAGGGATGTCCACCCTCACCACGTCTTCTCAACATACTACTAGACATCTCGGCCTCAGCAATCAAGCGACAGAAAAAATAAAAGGCATTCACATTGGCAAAGAAGTAGTCAAACTTGCCCTCTTCACCGATGGCATGCATGGTACTGTACCCGGAAAACCCAAAAGACTCCACCCCAAGATCGTAGAACTCATACAGCAAATTCGGCAGCGTGGCAGGATCCTAAATCTATGCCAAGAAATCAGTCACCTCTCTATACGCCAACGATGACTCTGAAGAAAGAGAAATTAAGGAGTCGGTTCCAGTGACAACTGCACCCAAAAGCATGAGATACCCAGGAATACACCTAACCAAAGAGGTAAAGGATCTCTACCCGAAAAACCACGGAACACATCTGAAAGAAATTGAGGAGGACACTAAGAGATGGAAAACTATCCCATGCTCCTGGATTGGAAGAATTCATATATTGGGAAAATGTCAACGTGACTGACCCAGGGCAATTTACACATTGATTGCAATCCCTATCATCAAAAATACCAAAGGCTCCCTTCAGAGAGTCGCCACAAATCATCTGAAGATTAGTGTGGAATCAGACAAGACCCCGAATGCCCAGGGCAATATTAGAAAAGAAAACCACAGCTGGCGGCATCACAACGCCGGACTTCAGGTTGTGCTACAAGGCTGTGCTCATCAAGACAGTGTGCTACTAGCAGAAAAACAGACACACGGATCAATGGGACAGAAGAGAGAAATCCAGAAGTGGACCCTCAACTCTACGGTCAGGACCATATATTCGACCAAGCAGGAGAGACCATCCACTGGAAAAAAGACAGCCTCCTCACTAAAGGCTGCTGGGAACGTTGGACAGCCACATGCAAAAGAATGAAACTGGACCATTCTCTCACACCATACACAGAGATAAAACTCAAAATGGATGAAAGATGTAAATGTGAGATGAGATTCCATCAAAACCCTAGGGGAGAACACAGGCAACGTCCTTCCCGAACTTGGCCACAGTAACTTCTTGCAAGATACACCCGTGAAGGCCAGAAAACAAAAGCAAAGATGAACTATTGGGACTTCATCGGGATGAGAAGCTTCCGCACAGCCAAAGAGACACTCAACAAAACCAACAGACAACCTCCAGAATGGGAGAAGCTACGTGCAAATGACCCGTCAGATAAAGGGCCAGCATCCACGATCTCTAAAGAACCCATTCAACTCAACAGCAGAGAAACCAACCATCCAATCCGGAAATGGGCAAAAGACACGAACCGAAATGGCACAGAGCAAGACGTCGACGTGGCCGACAAGCCCATGAGAAAATGCGCCGCATCACTGTTATTTCCATCAGGGAAACACACGTCAAAAGCACAACGAAATCCCACCTTACACCGGTGAGAATGGGGAACATTGGCCAGACAGGAAACCACAAATACTGGACAGGATGTGCAGAAAGGGGAACGATTTCAAAATTCAACAATTTCAGAGGTAGCCATATTCACCTGAAAGGGACCAAGGGGGAGGGGGGCATGCTGCCGGCCAGGCTGGGGAGCTTAGGGAGGGACCTGAGAGCGGGGAGGGGGTGGGGGGAGGAGGAACAGCCAAGGGCCTTGGGGGGCCTGGGGGGGCCCAGCAGCCCAGGCCCTCAAGCCACCGCCCCAAGGCCCTGCCCTGACATCGCAAGGTGCCTGCATCCTAACCCCTCTGAGCAGCCGCGGATGGGTTCGGCGGCACCTCCCCGAGCCCCGGTGGAGGGGCCCCACACCCTCCCTGAGCCGCTCCTGTGAGACCTGACCTGACACGTAGGAGGCCCCGCCGCCGCCCCCCCTCCGAGAACAGGTGCCACCACTCCTCCCCCGCGCAGCCCTCTGCCCGGCACCCTGGCGGCCCAAAGGGTGTCCGCCGGGCTCGCCACGGGGGCGCCTCCATGCGGCCCCCAAGACTCACTGTCCCCCTCCGGTCCCTCCCAGGCACCCGCCGCGCCACCAGCCAGGGCCAGATGCCTCTCGCACAGCCACCCCGGGGCCCGTCACGCCTCCCGGGGCCCACGCTGACCTGCGCGCCGGGGGCCGAGGCCTGCAGAGCCGCTGCCGCGAGCCCGGAGCGCGGGGAACCGCGGGGAACCGCGGGGAACCGCGGGCCTGGACTGGGGGCGCGGCCGCGCAACCTCCTGCCGTGCCCAGGTCGCCGCATCTGCGCACAGCTCCTCCTGCGGCCACGCCCCGGCCCCCTTCAGGTCACGCTCGGGCTCAGGCGCCTGGGCAAGCTCCCGCCCCGCCCCCGCCACGCCCCCCGCAGACCTGCCACACAGAGGCCCGCCCTCCGCGGAGCCTACAGGGGACCCGAGACCGCCTCTGCCTCCCCCCGCTAGTCTAGTCGGGGCGCCGGGGCCGAGGCCTTGCGCCCCGGCTCAGTCCCGAGGGACACCTGCTCACGGAGGCACGGAGCCTCTCTCTGGCTCTGTGTCTCCATCCCTGTCCCTCCGTCCCGGTCTCTGTCTCTCCCTCACTGTCTCCCTCGCTCTCCCTCCCGGTCTGGCCCTGTCTCCCTCCCAGTCTCTCTGCCTCTGCCCCCACCCCCATCTCTCTCTCTCTCCCTCGCCCTCCCAGTCTCTGTGTCCCTCCCAGTCTTTCTTCTCTTACTGCCTATCATGGCCTGTCCCTCGCTGTCTCTCTCTCCCTCTCTCTGTGCCTACCTTCTTGTCTCTCGGACTCTCACTTGTCTCCCTCCCTGTCTCATTCTCTCCATCCTGTCTCTGTCTCGCTGTCTCCTCCCTCCCTGTCTCTGACTCTCCCCTCCTGTCTCTCGGTCTCCCTCCCTGCACCTTGGTCTCTCCCCTCTGTCTCATCTCTCCCTCTCTGTCTCTTGGTCTGTCTGTCCCTCCCTGTCTCTGGATCCTTCCTTCCCTGTCCTGTGTCTCTCCCCCATCTCGATCTCTCACCCCCGTCGTCTCAGTCACTCCTCCCTGTCTCCATCTCTCTCTCCCTGCCCTGTCTCTCGGTCTCCCCCTCGCTTTCTCTCCGTCTCCCTGCCCACCTCTATCTATCTCTCCCTCCCTGTCTCTGTCCATCCCTCCACTTCTGTCTCTCCTTCCCTGCCTCGGTCTCTCCATCCCTGTCTCTCGCCACCCGTCTCCATCTGTCCCTCCCTGTCTGTGTGTCTCCATCCCTGTCTCTCTCTCATCCTGTCTCTCGGCCTCTCCCTCACTGTATCTCGGTCTCCCTCCATGGCTCTGGCTCTCACTCCCTGTCTCTCTGTCTCCCCCTGCCTGTCTCTCGGTCTGTCCCTCCCGGTCTCTCGGTCTCTCCCTCCCTGTCTCTGGGTCTGTCCCTCCCTGTCTCTCGGTCTCCCTCCCTCTCTGTCTCTCCCACGGTGTCTAGATCTCACCCTCCTTCTCTCTGTGTCTCGGTCTCTCCCTCCCAGGCTCTCGGTGTCTCCCTACCTGTTTCCCTGCCTCTCCCTGCCTGTCTTTCTGTATCTCCCTCGCTGTCTCTGTCTCTCCATCCCTGTCTCTCTGACTCTCCTTCCCTGTGTCTGTGTCTGTCTCTCCCCGCTGCCCCATCTCAGTCTGTCCCCGCCCTGCCCCCCACCCCGTCTCCTCTCCCGCCCTCTCTCTGACTCTCGCTCCCTGTCTCGCCGACTCTCCCTTCCTGTGTCTCTGTCTCTCTTTGCGTCTCTGTCTCTCTGCCAGTCTCTGTGTGTCTCCCTTCGTGTCTCCCAGTCTCTCACTCCGTCTCGTTCTCTCCATCCTGTCTCTGTGTTCCCCTCTCTGTGTCTCAGTCTCCCTCCCTTTCTCTCTGACTCTTCCTCCCTGTCTCTCAGTGTATCCCTCCCGGGCTCTCGGTGTCTCTCTGTCTCTGTCTCTCCCTCCCTGTCTCTCTGACTCTCCTTCCATGTCTGGCTCTCTCCCTCCCTTCCTCATTCTTCCTCCTTGTCTCGGTCTCTCCCTCACCATCTCGCTGTCTCTCCCTCCCCATCCCTATCTCTCCCTCCCTGTCTGTGTCCCCCTCCGTGTGTCTGTCCATCCCTCCAGTTCTGTCTCTCCTTCCCTCTCCACGTTAATGAAACAAAGGATGAGAACCGTAGGATTCTCTCAATAGATGCAGAAAAAGCATTTGACCAAATAGACCATCCTTTCATGATGGAAACCTTCTGCTGGGTACGCATACTGGGAAAAAAACCTCAATTATCATAAAACCCAGGTACAAACGACCCAGAGAGGGAACGTGCTCTTCATTGGGAAAAACCTGGAGCTTTTCCCTTAAGGTCAGGAACACGACAGGGTGTCCACCCTCAACACTCTCGTTCGGCAGAATAGTAGTGGTCCTCGCTTTCCCAGCGACATTCCGAAACAGAAAAAAAAGGCGTCCGGAGCGGCAAAGAAGTCACACTCTCACTCTTCACAGAGGACATGACACTCTATGTGGGAAACCTCACACAATCACTAGACTAGATCGTACGTAAGGGATCTATCCAACAAGACGACCTAACTAACGATCGTGGGTATCTATGCCCTGAATGTGGGAGTTGCCACGGATATCAATCAATCGCTAAGCAAAGTTAAGACATACTTAGATAATAATACCCTTTTACTTGGAGACTCGAATACGGCGCTTTCTGCAATTGACAGGTCTTCTAGGCACAGCATCTCCAAAGAAACAAGAGCACTAAAGGATACAGTGGACCAGGTGGATCTCACAGATATTTACAGAACTTTACATCCAAATGCAACTGAATTCACATTCTTCTCAATTGCACGTGGAACTTTGTCCAGAAGAGACCACATACTGGGTCACAAATCAGGTCATAATCGATACCAAAACTTTGGGATCGTCCCCTGCATATTTTCAGCCCATAATGCTCTGAACCTAGAGCTCAACCACAAGAAGTTTGCAAGGATTTCAAACACGTGCAGGTTAAGGACCATCCTGCTAAAAGGTGAAAGGGTCAACCAGGACATCAGAGAAGAATTAAGAAAATTCACGGAAACCAATGAGAACGAAGATACAACCAACCGTTCAGAATCTCTGGGATACAGCAAAAGCGGTCCCAAATAGGGGAAAGACATCGCAATACAAGCATCAATCCAAACACTGGAAAGAACTCAAATACGAAAACTAACCTGGCACCTAAAGGAGCTGGAGAAGGACCAGCAAATGAAACCTTCACCCAGCAGAAGACGACGGTTAATAAAAATTCGAGCAGAACTCAATGAAATAGAGAGCAGAAGAACTGAGGAAACACATCCACAAAACCAGGTGGTGGACCTCTGAAAGAACCAATAAGAGAGAGAAAAACCATGAAGCCAGCCTTATTAAAAGAAGAGAGAAAAGACTCCAATTAACAAAAACACGAATGAGAAAGGAGAGATCACCACCACCACGTAGGAAATACAAGCGATCTGAAAAACTCATCCTGAGCAGCTATACGCCAATAAATTGGGCAATTCGAGAAGAAACGAACGCATTTCCGGAAAACCACAAACTACCAAAAACGGAACAGGAAGACACAGAAAACCCCAACAGGTCAATATCCAGGGAGGAAATTAAAGCAGTCATCATCAAAGACCTCCCAGGACACAAAAGTCTAGGGCCGGGTGGCTTCCTGAAACACTGTGGAACACGTCGGAAGGAAACTGAGGAAGACACAAAGAGATGGAAAAGGGTTCCACGCTCCTGGGTTGGAAGAATTGATATTGGGGAAAATGTCAACGTGACCCAGGGCAATATACACAACTAATGCAATCCCTGTCAGAAATAGCACGGACTCTCTTCAGAGAGCTGGAGCAAGTCCTCTGAAGGCTGGTGTGGAATGCGAAAAGACCCCGAACGGCCACGGGAAGAGTCGCCAAGAAAACCACTGCGGGGGCAGCACAATGCCGGATTTCACGTTGTGCCACGAAGCTGTGACGGGCAAGACAGTGGGATACTGGCACAAAAACAGACACGCCGATCAACGGAACAGAAGAGAGCATCCAGAGGTGGACCCTCAACTCTATGGGCAACTAATATTCAGCCAGGCAGGAAAGACCATGCACGGGGAAAAAGAAAAGACAGTCTCTTCAATAAATGCTGCTGGGAACACTGGACAGCCACACGCAGAAGAATGAAACTGGACCATTCCTCTCACACCATACACAAGGATAAACTCAAAATGGATGAAGGATCTCAATTTTGCAAGACAAGAGTCCATCAAAATCCTAGGGCAGGACAAAGGCAACAACACCCTTCTTGAACTGGGCCACAGCAACTTCGTAGAAATGACATCAGCCACGAAGGCCAGAGAAACAAGAGCGAAGAAAAGGATTGCTGGGACTTCACCAAGATGAGCAGGTTCCACACAGCAAAAGAAACACCCGACAAAACTCAAAGCCAACCCACAGAGTGGGAGAAGACATGTGCAAATGACCCTGTCAGGTAAAGGGCCAGTATCCAAGATCTCTGAAGAACTTCGGCAACTCCACAGCAAAGAGACCAACGATCCAATCCGGAAGACGGGCAAGAGACATGAATGGAAATGTCACAGAGGAAGACTAGGCATGGCCGACAAGCACGTGAGACAATGCTCCGCATCACTGGCCGTCAGGGAGATATGGGTCAAAAGCACCACGAGATCCCACCTGACACACCAGCGACTGCGGTGAACGTTAACAAGATAGGAAACAGCGAAGGTCGGCGAGGATGTGGCGAAAAGGGAACCCTCTTGCACTGCTGGTGGGAATGTGACCTGATGCAGCCACGCCTGGAAAACCGTGTGCAGGTGCCTCAGAGAGGTAACAACGGATCTGCCCTGCGATCCAGCATGGGGGTGCACTGGTGGAGATGTACCCCAAAGATACAGATGCGGGGAAACACCGGGACACGTGCACCCTGAGGTTTCGAGTTGCAATGCCCACGATAGCCACACTGCGGAAGGAGCCTCGGTGCCCATCGAAAGATGAATGGATAAGGAGGGCGAGTGGTCTCTGTACACGATGGAAGATTACTCAGCCATCAGAAACGACAAACACCCACCATTTGCTTCGATGTGGATGGAACCAGAGGGTATTATGGCTGAGTCAAAGAAAAAGAAGGCAGTCGGCGAAGGACAAACATTCTATGGTCTCGTTCTTTTGGGGAGTATGAAAAAAATAGTGAAAGGGAACAGAGGAGAAAGAAGAAAAAAATGAGTGGGAGATGGCAGAAAAGGAGACAGAACAGGAGAGACTCCTAACCCTGGGAAATGAACAAGGGGTGGAAGAAAGGGAGGAACGCGGGGGGCGGGGTTGACTGGGTGACGGGCACAGAGGGGGGCACTTGATGCGATGAACACTGGGGGAGTTACACTCGATGTTGGCAAAATGACCTCCAATAAGAAAGAAACCTATAAACAAACACACAAACCTCCCAAGACACAAAAGTCCAGGGCCAGATGGCTTCCCAGGGGAATTCTATCCAGCGCTTCAAGAAGAAAGACTACCTATGCTACTAAAGCTGCTCCGAAAGATAGAAAGAGATGGAATACTTCCAAGCTCGTTCTTGGAGGCCAGCATCACCTTAACTCCAAAACCCAAGACCCCAAAAGGGGACAATGCTGGACCGATGTCCCTGATTAAGGCGGACGCACACCTTCTCCACAAGATATGAGCCAACAGGATCCGACGGGACATGATTAAGAAGTTACTCACCACGACCCAGTGGGGTTAATCGCCAGGGTGCAAGGCTGCTTCAGCACTCGGAGAACACTCGATGGGCTTCATCAGATCTGCAAGAGAGAAAACAAGAACCAGATGATCCTCTCAAGAGACGCAGAGGAAGCATTTGACAAAATACGGCATCCATGGCAGATCCAAACCCTTCAGAGTACAGGGATAGAGGGAACGTCCCTCAGCATCTTCAAATCCATCTACGAAAAGCCCGTGGCAAATTATCATCCACAATGTGGAAACACTGGGAGCCTTTCTTCGAACATCAGGAACGAGAGACAGGGATGTCCACCCTCACCACGTCTTCTCAACATACTACTAGACATCTCGGCCTCAGCAATCAAGCGACAGAAAAAATAAAAGGCATTCACATTGGCAAAGAAGTAGTCAAACTTGCCCTCTTCACCGATGGCATGCATGGTACTGTACCCGGAAAACCCAAAAGACTCCACCCCAAGATCGTAGAACTCATACAGCAAATTCGGCAGCGTGGCAGGATCCTAAATCTATGCCAAGAAATCAGTCACCTCTCTATACGCCAACGATGACTCTGAAGAAAGAGAAATTAAGGAGTCGGTTCCAGTGACAACTGCACCCAAAAGCATGAGATACCCAGGAATACACCTAACCAAAGAGGTAAAGGATCTCTACCCGAAAAACCACGGAACACATCTGAAAGAAATTGAGGAGGACACTAAGAGATGGAAAACTATCCCATGCTCCTGGATTGGAAGAATTCATATATTGGGAAAATGTCAACGTGACTGACCCAGGGCAATTTACACATTGATTGCAATCCCTATCATCAAAAATACCAAAGGCTCCCTTCAGAGAGTCGCCACAAATCATCTGAAGATTAGTGTGGAATCAGACAAGACCCCGAATGCCCAGGGCAATATTAGAAAAGAAAACCACAGCTGGCGGCATCACAACGCCGGACTTCAGGTTGTGCTACAAGGCTGTGCTCATCAAGACAGTGTGCTACTAGCAGAAAAACAGACACACGGATCAATGGGACAGAAGAGAGAAATCCAGAAGTGGACCCTCAACTCTACGGTCAGGACCATATATTCGACCAAGCAGGAGAGACCATCCACTGGAAAAAAGACAGCCTCCTCACTAAAGGCTGCTGGGAACGTTGGACAGCCACATGCAAAAGAATGAAACTGGACCATTCTCTCACACCATACACAGAGATAAAACTCAAAATGGATGAAAGATGTAAATGTGAGATGAGATTCCATCAAAACCCTAGGGGAGAACACAGGCAACGTCCTTCCCGAACTTGGCCACAGTAACTTCTTGCAAGATACACCCGTGAAGGCCAGAAAACAAAAGCAAAGATGAACTATTGGGACTTCATCGGGATGAGAAGCTTCCGCACAGCCAAAGAGACACTCAACAAAACCAACAGACAACCTCCAGAATGGGAGAAGCTACGTGCAAATGACCCGTCAGATAAAGGGCCAGCATCCACGATCTCTAAAGAACCCATTCAACTCAACAGCAGAGAAACCAACCATCCAATCCGGAAATGGGCAAAAGACACGAACCGAAATGGCACAGAGCAAGACGTCGACGTGGCCGACAAGCCCATGAGAAAATGCGCCGCATCACTGTTATTTCCATCAGGGAAACACACGTCAAAAGCACAACGAAATCCCACCTTACACCGGTGAGAATGGGGAACATTGGCCAGACAGGAAACCACAAATACTGGACAGGATGTGCAGAAAGGGGAACGATTTCAAAATTCAACAATTTCAGAGGTAGCCATATTCACCTGAAAGGGACCAAGGGGGAGGGGGGCATGCTGCCGGCCAGGCTGGGGAGCTTAGGGAGGGACCTGAGAGCGGGGAGGGGGTGGGGGGAGGAGGAACAGCCAAGGGCCTTGGGGGGCCTGGGGGGGCCCAGCAGCCCAGGCCCTCAAGCCACCGCCCCAAGGCCCTGCCCTGACATCGCAAGGTGCCTGCATCCTAACCCCTCTGAGCAGCCGCGGATGGGTTCGGCGGCACCTCCCCGAGCCCCGGTGGAGGGGCCCCACACCCTCCCTGAGCCGCTCCTGTGAGACCTGACCTGACACGTAGGAGGCCCCGCCGCCGCCCCCCTCCGAGAACAGGTGCCACCACTCCTCCCCCGCGCAGCCCTCTGCCCGGCACCCTGGCGGCCCAAAGGGTGTCCGCCGGGCTCGCCACGGGGGCGCCTCCATGCGGCCCCCAAGACTCACTGTCCCCCTCCGGTCCCTCCCAGGCACCCGCCGCGCCACCAGCCAGGGCCAGATGCCTCTCGCACAGCCACCCCGGGGCCCGTCACGCCTCCCGGGGCCCACGCTGACCTGCGCGCCGGGGGCCGAGGCCTGCAGAGCCGCTGCCGCGAGCCCGGAGCGCGGGGAACCGCGGGGAACCGCGGGGAACCGCGGGGAACCGCGGGCCTGGACTGGGGGCGCGGCCGCGCAACCTCCTGCCGTGCCCAGGTCGCCGCATCTGCGCACAGCTCCTCCTGCGGCCACGCCCCGGCCCCCTTCAGGTCACGCTCGGGCTCAGGCGCCTGGGCAAGCTCCCGCCCCGCCCCCGCCACGCCCCCCGCAGACCTGCCACACAGAGGCCCGCCCTCCGCGGAGCCTACAGGGGACCCGAGACCGCCTCTGCCTCCCCCCGCTAGTCTAGTCGGGGCGCCGGGGCCGAGGCCTTGCGCCCCGGCTCAGTCCCGAGGGACACCTGCTCACGGAGGCACGGAGCCTCTCTCTGGCTCTGTGTCTCCATCCCTGTCCCTCCGTCCCGGTCTCTGTCTCTCCCTCACTGTCTCCCTCGCTCTCCCTCCCGGTCTGGCCCTGTCTCCCTCCCAGTCTCTCTGCCTCTGCCCCCACCCCCATCTCTCTCTCTCTCCCTCGCCCTCCCAGTCTCTGTGTCCCTCCCAGTCTTTCTTCTCTTACTGCCTATCATGGCCTGTCCCTCGCTGTCTCTCTCTCCCTCTCTCTGTGCCTACCTTCTTGTCTCTCGGACTCTCACTTGTCTCCCTCCCTGTCTCATTCTCTCCATCCTGTCTCTGTCTCGCTGTCTCCTCCCTCCCTGTCTCTGACTCTCCCCTCCTGTCTCTCGGTCTCCCTCCCTGCACCTTGGTCTCTCCCCTCTGTCTCATCTCTCCCTCTCTGTCTCTTGGTCTGTCTGTCCCTCCCTGTCTCTGGATCCTTCCTTCCCTGTCCTGTGTCTCTCCCCCATCTCGATCTCTCACCCCCGTCGTCTCAGTCACTCCTCCCTGTCTCCATCTCTCTCTCCCTCCCTGTCTCTCGGTCTCCCCCTCGCTTTCTCTCCGTCTCCCTGCCCACCTCTATCTATCTCTCCCTCCCTGTCTCTGTCCATCCCTCCACTTCTGTCTCTCCTTCCCTGCCTCGGTCTCTCCATCCCTGTCTCTCGCCACCCGTCTCCATCTGTCCCTCCCTGTCTGTGTGTCTCCATCCCTGTCTCTCTCTCATCCTGTCTCTCGGCCTCTCCCTCACTGTATCTCGGTCTCCCTCCATGGCTCTGGCTCTCACTCCCTGTCTCTCTGTCTCCCCCTGCCTGTCTCTCGGTCTCTCCCTCCCTGTCTCTGGGTCTGTCCCTCCCTGTCTCTCGGTCTCCCTCCCTCTCTGTCTCTCCCACGGTGTCTAGATCTCACCCTCCTTCTCTCTGTGTCTCGGTCTCTCCCTCCCAGGCTCTCGGTGTCTCCCTACCTGTTTCCCTGCCTCTCCCTGCCTGTCTTTCTGTATCTCCCTCGCTGTCTCTGTCTCTCCATCCCTGTCTCTCTGACTCTCCTTCCCTGTGTCTGTGTCTGTCTCTCCCCGCTGCCCCATCTCAGTCTGTCCCCGCCCTGCCCCCCACCCCGTCTCCTCTCCCGCCCTCTCTCTGACTCTCGCTCCCTGTCTCGCCGACTCTCCCTTCCTGTGTCTCTGTCTCTCTTTGCGTCTCTGTCTCTCTGCCAGTCTCTGTGTGTCTCCCTTCGTGTCTCCCAGTCTCTCACTCCGTCTCGTTCTCTCCATCCTGTCTCTGTGTTCCCCTCTCTGTGTCTCAGTCTCCCTCCCTTTCTCTCTGACTCTTCCTCCCTGTCTCTCAGTGTATCCCTCCCGGGCTCTCGGTGTCTCTCTGTCTCTGTCTCTCCCTCCCTGTCTCTCTGACTCTCCTTCCATGTCTGGCTCTCTCCCTCCCTTCCTCATTCTTCCTCCTTGTCTCGGTCTCTCCCTCACCATCTCGCTGTCTCTCCCTCCCCATCCCTATCTCTCCCTCCCTGTCTGTGTCCCCCTCCGTGTGTCTGTCCATCCCTCCAGTTCTGTCTCTCCTTCCCTCTCCACGTTAATGAAACAAAGGATGAGAACCGTAGGATTCTCTCAATAGATGCAGAAAAAGCATTTGACCAAATAGACCATCCTTTCATGATGGAAACCTTCTGCTGGGTACGCATACTGGGAAAAAAACCTCAATTATCATAAAACCCATGTACAAACGACCCAGAGAGGGAACATGCTCTTCATTGGGAAAACCCTGGAGCTTTTCCCTTAAGGTCAGGAACACGACAGGGTGTCCACCCTCAACACTCTCGTTCGGCAGAATAGTAGTGGTCCTCGCTTTCCCAGCGACATTCCGAAACAGAAAAAAAAGGCATCCGGATCGGCAAAGAAGTCAAACTCTCACTCTTCACAGAGGACATGACACTCTATGTGGGAAACCTCACACAATCACTAGACTAGATCGTACGTAAGGGATCTATCCAACAAGACGACCTAACTAACGATCGTGGGTATCTATGCCCTGAATGTGGGAGTTGCCACGGATATCAATCAATCGCTAAGCAAAGTTAAGACATACTTAGATAATAATACCCTTTTACTTGGAGACTCGAATACGGCGCTTTCTGCAATTGACAGGTCTTCCAGGCACAGCAACTCCAAAGAAACAAGAGCACTAAAGGATACAGTGGACCAGGTGGATCTCACAGATATTTACAGAACTTTACATGCAAATGCAACTGAATTCACATTCTTCTCAATTGCACGTGGAACTGTGTCCAGAAGAGACCACATACTGGGTCACAAATCAGGTCATAATCGATACCAAAACTTTGGGATCGTCCCCTGCATATTTTCAGCCCATAATGCTCTGAAACTAGAGCTCAACCACAAGAAGTTTGCAAGGATTTCAAACACGTGCAGGTTAAGGACCATCCTGCTAAAAGGTGAAAGGGTCAACCAGGACATTAGAGAAGAATTAAGAAAATTCACGGAAACCAATGAGAACGAAGATACGACCAACCGTTCAGAATCTCTGGGATACAGCAAAAGCGGTCCCAAATAGGGGAAAGACATCGCAATACAAGCATCAATCCAAACACTGGAAAGAACTCAAATACGAAAACTAACCTGGCACCTAAAGGAGCTGGAGAAGGACCAGCAAATGAAACCTTCACCCAGCAGACGACGACGGTTAATAAAAATTCGAGCAGAACTCAATGAAATAGAGAGCAGAAGAACTGAGGAAACACATCCACAAAACCAGGTGGTGGACCTCTGAAAGAACCAATAAGAGAGAGAAAAACCATGAAGCCAGCCTTATTAAAAGAAGAGAGAAAAGACTCCAATTAACAAAAACACGAATGAGAAAGGAGAGATCACCACCACCACGTAGGAAATACAAGCGATCTGAAAAACTCATCCTGAGCAGCTATACGCCAATAAATTGGGCAATCGAGAAGAAACGAACGCATTTCCGGAAAACCACAAACTACCAAAAACGGAACAGGAAGACACAGAAAACCCCAACAGGTCAATATCCAGGGAGGAAATTAAAGCAGTCATCATCAAAGACCTCCCAGGACACAAAAGTCTAGGGCCGGGTGGCTTCCTGAAACACTGTGGAACACGTCGGAAAGAAACTGAGGAAGACACAAAGAGATGGAAAAGGGTTCCACGCTCCTGGGTTGGAAGAATTGATATTGGGGAAAATGTCAACGTGACCCAGGGCAATATACACAACTAATGCAATCCCTGTCAGAAATAGCACGGACTCTCTTCAGAGAGCTGGAGCAAGTCCTCTGAAGGCTGGTGTGGAATGCGAAAAGACCCCGAACGGCCACGGGAAGGGTCGCCAAGAAAACCACTGCGGGGGCAGCACAATGCCGGATTTCACGTTGTGCCACGAAGCTGTGACGGGCAAGACAGTGGGATACTGGCACAAAAACAGACACGCCGATCAATGGAACAGAAGAGAGCATCCAGAGGTGGACCCTCAACTCTATGGGCAACTAATATTCAGCCAGGCAGGAAAGACCATGCACGGGGAAAAAGAAAAGACAGTCTCTTCAATAAATGCTGCTGGGAACACTGGACAGCCACACGCAGAAGAATGAAACTGGACCATTCCTCTCACACCATACACAAGGATAAACTCAAAATGGATGAAGGATCTCAATTTTGCAAGACAAGAGTCCATCAAAATCCTAGGGCAGGACAAAGGCAACAACACCCTTCTTGAACTGGGCCACAGCAACTTCGTAGAAATGACATCAGCCACGAAGGCCAGAGAAACAAGAGCGAAGAAAAGGATTGCTGGGACTTCACCAAGATGAGCAGGTTCCACACAGCAAAAGAAACACCCGACAAAACTCAAAGCCAACCCACAGAGTGGGAGAAGACATGTGCAAATGACCCTGTCAGGTAAAGGGCCAGTATCCAAGATCTCTGAAGAACTTCGGCAACTCCACAGCAAAGAGACCAACGATCCAATCCGGAAGACGGGCAAGAGACATGAATGGAAATGTCACAGAGGAAGACTAGGCATGGCCGACAAGCACGTGAGACAATGCTCCGCATCACTGGCCGTCAGGGAGATATGGGTCAAAAGCACCACGAGATCCCACCTGACACACCAGCGACTGCGGTGAACGTTAACAAGATAGGAAACAGCGAAGGTCGGCGAGGATGTGGCGAAAAGGGAACCCTCTTGCACTGCTGGTGGGAATGTGACCTGATGCAGCCACGCCTGGAAAACCGTGTGCAGGTGCCTCAGAGAGGTAACAACGGATCTGCCCTGCGATCCAGCATGGGGGTGCACTGGTGGAGATGTACCCCAAAGATACAGATGCGGGGAAACACCGGGACACGTGCACCCTGAGGTTTCGAGTTGCAATGCCCACGATAGCCACACTGCGGAAGGAGCCTCGGTGCCCATCGAAAGATGAATGGATAAGGAGGGCGAGTGGTCTCTGTACACGATGGAAGATTACTCAGCCATCAGAAACGACAAACACCCACCATTTGCTTCGATGTGGATGGAACCAGAGGGTATTATGGCTGAGTCAAAGAAAAAGAAGGCAGTCGGCGAAGGACAAACATTCTATGGTCTCGTTCTTTTGGGGAGTATGAAAAAAATAGTGAAAGGGAACAGAGGAGAAAGAAGAAAAAAATGAGTGGGAGATGGCAGAAAAGGAGACAGAACAGGAGAGACTCCTAACCCTGGGAAATGAACAAGGGGTGGAAGAAAGGGAGGAACGCGGGGGGCGGGGTTGACTGGGTGACGGGCACAGAGGGGGGCACTTGATGCGATGAACACTGGGGGAGTTACACTCGATGTTGGCAAAATGACCTCCAATAAGAAAGAAACCTATAAACAAACACACAAACCTCCCAAGACACAAAAGTCCAGGGCCAGATGGCTTCCCAGGGGAATTCTATCCAGCGCTTCAAGAAGAAAGACTACCTATGCTACTAAAGCTGCTCCGAAAGATAGAAAGAGATGGAATACTTCCAAGCTCGTTCTTGGAGGCCAGCATCACCTTAACTCCAAAACCCAAGACCCCAAAAGGGGACAATGCTGGACCGATGTCCCTGATTAAGGCGGACGCACACCTTCTCCACAAGATATGAGCCAACAGGATCCGACGGGACATGATTAAGAAGTTACTCACCACGACCCAGTGGGGTTAATCGCCAGGGTGCAAGGCTGCTTCAGCACTCGGAGAACACTCGATGGGCTTCATCAGATCTGCAAGAGAGAAAACAAGAACCAGATGATCCTCTCAAGAGACGCAGAGGAAGCATTTGACAAAATACGGCATCCATGGCAGATCCAAACCCTTCAGAGTACAGGGATAGAGGGAACGTCCCTCAGCATCTTCAAATCCATCTACGAAAAGCCCGTGGCAAATTATCATCCACAATGTGGAAACACTGGGAGCCTTTCTTCGAACATCAGGAACGAGAGACAGGGATGTCCACCCTCACCACGTCTTCTCAACATACTACTAGACATCTCGGCCTCAGCAATCAAGCGACAGAAAAAATAAAAGGCATTCACATTGGCAAAGAAGTAGTCAAACTTGCCCTCTTCACCGATGGCATGCATGGTACTGTACCCGGAAAACCCAAAAGACTCCACCCCAAGATCGTAGAACTCATACAGCAAATTCGGCAGCGTGGCAGGATCCTAAATCTATGCCAAGAAATCAGTCACCTCTCTATACGCCAACGATGACTCTGAAGAAAGAGAAATTAAGGAGTCGGTTCCAGTGACAACTGCACCCAAAAGCATGAGATACCCAGGAATAAAAAAATAAAATAAAATAAAATAAAAAAAAAAAAAAAAAAAAAAAAAAAAGAGATACCCAGGAATACACCTAACCAAAGAGCTAAAGGATCTCTACCCGAAAAACCACGGAACACATCTGAAAGAAATTGAGGAGGACACTAAGAGATGGAAAACTATCCCATGCTCCTGGATTGGAAGAATTCATATATTGGGAAAATGTCAACGTGACTGACCCAGGGCAATTTACACATTGATTGCAATCCCTATCATCAAAAATACCAAAGGCTCCCTTCAGAGAGTCGCCACAAATCATCTGAAGATTAGTGTGGAATCAGACAAGACCCCGAATGCCCAGGGCAATATTAGAAAAGAAAACCACAGCTGGCGGCATCACAACGCCGGACTTCAGGTTGTGCTACAAGGCTGTGCTCATCAAGACAGTGTGCTACTAGCAGAAAAACAGACACACGGATCAATGGGACAGAAGAGAGAAATCCAGAAGTGGACCCTCAACTCTACGGTCAGGACCATATATTCGACCAAGCAGGAGAGACCATCCACTGGAAAAAAGACAGCCTCCTCACTAAAGGCTGCTGGGAACGTTGGACAGCCACATGCAAAAGAATGAAACTGGACCATTCTCTCACACCATACACAGAGATAAAACTCAAAATGGATGAAAGATGTAAATGTGAGATGAGATTCCATCAAAACCCTAGGGGAGAACACAGGCAACGTCCTTCCCGAACTTGGCCACAGTAACTTCTTGCAAGATACACCCGTGAAGGCCAGAAAACAAAAGCAAAGATGAACTATTGGGACTTCATCGGGATGAGAAGCTTCCGCACAGCCAAAGAGACACTCAACAAAACCAACAGACAACCTCCAGAATGGGAGAAGCTACGTGCAAATGACCCGTCAGATAAAGGGCCAGCATCCACGATCTCTAAAGAACCCATTCAACTCAACAGCAGAGAAACCAACCATCCAATCCGGAAATGGGCAAAAGACACGAACCGAAATGGCACAGAGCAAGACGTCGACGTGGCCGACAAGCCCATGAGAAAATGCGCCGCATCACTGTTATTTCCATCAGGGAAACACACGTCAAAAGCACAACGAAATCCCACCTTACACCGGTGAGAATGGGGAACATTGGCCAGACAGGAAACCACAAATACTGGACAGGATGTGCAGAAAGGGGAACGATTTCAAAATTCAACAATTTCAGAGGTAGCCATATTCACCTGAAAGGGACCAAGGGGGAGGGGGGCATGCTGCCGGCCAGGCTGGGGAGCTTAGGGAGGGACCTGAGAGCGGGGAGGGGGTGGGGGGAGGAGGAACAGCCAAGGGCCTTGGGGGGCCTGGGGGGGCCCAGCAGCCCAGGCCCTCAAGCCACCGCCCCAAGGCCCTGCCCTGACATCGCAAGGTGCCTGCATCCTAACCCCTCTGAGCAGCCGCGGATGGGTTCGGCGGCACCTCCCCGAGCCCCGGTGGAGGGGCCCCACACCCTCCCTGAGCCGCTCCTGTGAGACCTGACCTGACACGTAGGAGGCCCCGCCGCCGCCCCCCTCCGAGAACAGGTGCCACCACTCCTCCCCCGCGCAGCCCTCTGCCCGGCACCCTGGCGGCCCAAAGGGTGTCCGCCGGGCTCGCCACGGGGGCGCCTCCATGCGGCCCCCAAGACTCACTGTCCCCCTCCGGTCCCTCCCAGGCACCCGCCGCGCCACCAGCCAGGGCCAGATGCCTCTCGCACAGCCACCCCGGGGCCCGTCACGCCTCCCGGGGCCCACGCTGACCTGCGCGCCGGGGGCCGAGGCCTGCAGAGCCGCTGCCGCGAGCCCGGAGCGCGGGGAACCGCGGGGAACCGCGGGGAACCGCGGGCCTGGACTGGGGGCGCGGCCGCGCAACCTCCTGCCGTGCCCAGGTCGCCGCATCTGCGCACAGCTCCTCCTGCGGCCACGCCCCGGCCCCCTTCAGGTCACGCTCGGGCTCAGGCGCCTGGGCAAGCTCCCGCCCCGCCCCCGCCACGCCCCCCGCAGACCTGCCACACAGAGGCCCGCCCTCCGCGGAGCCTACAGGGGACCCGAGACCGCCTCTGCCTCCCCCCGCTAGTCTAGTCGGGGCGCCGGGGCCGAGGCCTTGCGCCCCGGCTCAGTCCCGAGGGACACCTGCTCACGGAGGCACGGAGCCTCTCTCTGGCTCTGTGTCTCCATCCCTGTCCCTCCGTCCCGGTCTCTGTCTCTCCCTCACTGTCTCCCTCGCTCTCCCTCCCGGTCTGGCCCTGTCTCCCTCCCAGTCTCTCTGCCTCTGCCCCCACCCCCATCTCTCTCTCTCTCCCTCGCCCTCCCAGTCTCTGTGTCCCTCCCAGTCTTTCTTCTCTTACTGCCTATCATGGCCTGTCCCTCGCTGTCTCTCTCTCCCTCTCTCTGTGCCTACCTTCTTGTCTCTCGGACTCTCACTTGTCTCCCTCCCTGTCTCATTCTCTCCATCCTGTCTCTGTCTCGCTGTCTCCTCCCTCCCTGTCTCTGACTCTCCCCTCCTGTCTCTCGGTCTCCCTCCCTGCACCTTGGTCTCTCCCCTCTGTCTCATCTCTCCCTCTCTGTCTCTTGGTCTGTCTGTCCCTCCCTGTCTCTGGATCCTTCCTTCCCTGTCCTGTGTCTCTCCCCCATCTCGATCTCTCACCCCCGTCGTCTCAGTCACTCCTCCCTGTCTCCATCTCTCTCTCCCTCCCTGTCTCTCGGTCTCCCCCTCGCTTTCTCTCCGTCTCCCTGCCCACCTCTATCTATCTCTCCCTCCCTGTCTCTGTCCATCCCTCCACTTCTGTCTCTCCTTCCCTGCCTCGGTCTCTCCATCCCTGTCTCTCGCCACCCGTCTCCATCTGTCCCTCCCTGTCTGTGTGTCTCCATCCCTGTCTCTCTCTCATCCTGTCTCTCGGCCTCTCCCTCACTGTATCTCGGTCTCCCTCCATGGCTCTGGCTCTCACTCCCTGTCTCTCTGTCTCCCCCTGCCTGTCTCTCGGTCTCTCCCTCCCTGTCTCTGGGTCTGTCCCTCCCTGTCTCTCGGTCTCCCTCCCTCTCTGTCTCTCCCACGGTGTCTAGATCTCACCCTCCTTCTCTCTGTGTCTCGGTCTCTCCCTCCCAGGCTCTCGGTGTCTCCCTACCTGTTTCCCTGCCTCTCCCTGCCTGTCTTTCTGTATCTCCCTCGCTGTCTCTGTCTCTCCATCCCTGTCTCTCTGACTCTCCTTCCCTGTGTCTGTGTCTGTCTCTCCCCGCTGCCCCATCTCAGTCTGTCCCCGCCCTGCCCCCCACCCCGTCTCCTCTCCCGCCCTCTCTCTGACTCTCGCTCCCTGTCTCGCCGACTCTCCCTTCCTGTGTCTCTGTCTCTCTTTGCGTCTCTGTCTCTCTGCCAGTCTCTGTGTGTCTCCCTTCGTGTCTCCCAGTCTCTCACTCCGTCTCGTTCTCTCCATCCTGTCTCTGTGTTCCCCTCTCTGTGTCTCAGTCTCCCTCCCTTTCTCTCTGACTCTTCCTCCCTGTCTCTCAGTGTATCCCTCCCGGGCTCTCGGTGTCTCTCTGTCTCTGTCTCTCCCTCCCTGTCTCTCTGACTCTCCTTCCATGTCTGGCTCTCTCCCTCCCTTCCTCATTCTTCCTCCTTGTCTCGGTCTCTCCCTCACCATCTCTCTGTCTCTCCCTCCCCATCCCTATCTCTCCCTCCCTGTCTGTGTCCCCCTCCGTGTGTCTGTCCATCCCTCCAGTTCTGTCTCTCCTTCCCTCTCCACGTTAATGAAACAAAGGATGAGAACCGTAGGATTCTCTCAATAGATGCAGAAAAAGCATTTGACCAAATAGACCATCCTTTCATGATGGAAACCTTCTGCTGGGTACGCATACTGGGAAAAAAACCTCAATTATCATAAAACCCATGTACAAACGACCCAGAGAGGGAACATGCTCTTCATTGGGAAAACCCTGGAGCTTTTCCCTTAAGGTCAGGAACACGACAGGGTGTCCACCCTCAACACTCTCGTTCGGCAGAATAGTAGTGGTCCTCGCTTTCCCAGCGACATTCCGAAACAGAAAAAAAAGGCATCCGGATCGGCAAAGAAGTCAAACTCTCACTCTTCACAGAGGACATGACACTCTATGTGGGAAACCTCACACAATCACTAGACTAGATCGTACGTAAGGGATCTATCCAACAAGACGACCTAACTAACGATCGTGGGTATCTATGCCCTGAATGTGGGAGTTGCCACGGATATCAATCAATCGCTAAGCAAAGTTAAGACATACTTAGATAATAATACCCTTTTACTTGGAGACTCGAATACGGCGCTTTCTGCAATTGACAGGTCTTCCAGGCACAGCAACTCCAAAGAAACAAGAGCACTAAAGGATACAGTGGACCAGGTGGATCTCACAGATATTTACAGAACTTTACATGCAAATGCAACTGAATTCACATTCTTCTCAATTGCACGTGGAACTGTGTCCAGAAGAGACCACATACTGGGTCACAAATCAGGTCATAATCGATACCAAAACTTTGGGATCGTCCCCTGCATATTTTCAGCCCATAATGCTCTGAAACTAGAGCTCAACCACAAGAAGTTTGCAAGGATTTCAAACACGTGCAGGTTAAGGACCATCCTGCTAAAAGGTGAAAGGGTCAACCAGGACATTAGAGAAGAATTAAGAAAATTCACGGAAACCAATGAGAACGAAGATACGACCAACCGTTCAGAATCTCTGGGATACAGCAAAAGCGGTCCCAAATAGGGGAAAGACATCGCAATACAAGCATCAATCCAAACACTGGAAAGAACTCAAATACGAAAACTAACCTGGCACCTAAAGGAGCTGGAGAAGGACCAGCAAATGAAACCTTCACCCAGCAGACGACGACGGTTAATAAAAATTCGAGCAGAACTCAATGAAATAGAGAGCAGAAGAACTGAGGAAACACATCCACAAAACCAGGTGGTGGACCTCTGAAAGAACCAATAAGAGAGAGAAAAACCATGAAGCCAGCCTTATTAAAAGAAGAGAGAAAAGACTCCAATTAACAAAAACACGAATGAGAAAGGAGAGATCACCACCACCACGTAGGAAATACAAGCGATCTGAAAAACTCATCCTGAGCAGCTATACGCCAATAAATTGGGCAATCGAGAAGAAACGAACGCATTTCCGGAAAACCACAAACTACCAAAAACGGAACAGGAAGACACAGAAAACCCCAACAGGTCAATATCCAGGGAGGAAATTAAAGCAGTCATCATCAAAGACCTCCCAGGACACAAAAGTCTAGGGCCGGGTGGCTTCCTGAAACACTGTGGAACACGTCGGAAAGAAACTGAGGAAGACACAAAGAGATGGAAAAGGGTTCCACGCTCCTGGGTTGGAAGAATTGATATTGGGGAAAATGTCAACGTGACCCAGGGCAATATACACAACTAATGCAATCCCTGTCAGAAATAGCACGGACTCTCTTCAGAGAGCTGGAGCAAGTCCTCTGAAGGCTGGTGTGGAATGCGAAAAGACCCCGAACGGCCACGGGAAGGGTCGCCAAGAAAACCACTGCGGGGGCAGCACAATGCCGGATTTCACGTTGTGCCACGAAGCTGTGACGGGCAAGACAGTGGGATACTGGCACAAAAACAGACACGCCGATCAACGGAACAGAAGAGAGCATCCAGAGGTGGACCCTCAACTCTATGGGCAACTAATATTCAGCCAGGCAGGAAAGACCATGCACGGGGAAAAAGAAAAGACAGTCTCTTCAATAAATGCTGCTGGGAACACTGGACAGCCACACGCAGAAGAATGAAACTGGACCATTCCTCTCACACCATACACAAGGATAAACTCAAAATGGATGAAGGATCTCAATTTTGCAAGACAAGAGTCCATCAAAATCCTAGGGCAGGACAAAGGCAACAACACCCTTCTTGAACTGGGCCACAGCAACTTCGTAGAAATGACATCAGCCACGAAGGCCAGAGAAACAAGAGCGAAGAAAAGGATTGCTGGGACTTCACCAAGATGAGCAGGTTCCACACAGCAAAAGAAACACCCGACAAAACTCAAAGCCAACCCACAGAGTGGGAGAAGACATGTGCAAATGACCCTGTCAGGTAAAGGGCCAGTATCCAAGATCTCTGAAGAACTTCGGCAACTCCACAGCAAAGAGACCAACGATCCAATCCGGAAGACGGGCAAGAGACATGAATGGAAATGTCACAGAGGAAGACTAGGCATGGCCGACAAGCACGTGAGACAATGCTCCGCATCACTGGCCGTCAGGGAGATATGGGTCAAAAGCACCACGAGATCCCACCTGACACACCAGCGACTGCGGTGAACGTTAACAAGATAGGAAACAGCGAAGGTCGGCGAGGATGTGGCGAAAAGGGAACCCTCTTGCACTGCTGGTGGGAATGTGACCTGATGCAGCCACGCCTGGAAAACCGTGTGCAGGTGCCTCAGAGAGGTAACAACGGATCTGCCCTGCGATCCAGCATGGGGGTGCACTGGTGGAGATGTACCCCAAAGATACAGATGCGGGGAAACACCGGGACACGTGCACCCTGAGGTTTCGAGTTGCAATGCCCACGATAGCCACACTGCGGAAGGAGCCTCGGTGCCCATCGAAAGATGAATGGATAAGGAGGGCGAGTGGTCTCTGTACACGATGGAAGATTACTCAGCCATCAGAAACGACAAACACCCACCATTTGCTTCGATGTGGATGGAACCAGAGGGTATTATGGCTGAGTCAAAGAAAAAGAAGGCAGTCGGCGAAGGACAAACATTCTATGGTCTCGTTCTTTTGGGGAGTATGAAAAAATAGTGAAAGGGAACAGAGGAGAAAGAAGAAAAAAATGAGTGGGAGATGGCAGAAAAGGAGACAGAACAGGAGAGACTCCTAACCCTGGGAAATGAAACAAGGGGTGGAAGAAAGGGAGGAATGCGGGGGGCGGGGTTGACTGGGTGACGGGCACAGAGGGGGGCACTTGATGCGATGAACACTGGGGGAGTTACACTCGATGTTGGCAAAATGACCTCCAATAAGAAAGAAACCTATAAACAAACACACAAACCTCCCAAGACACAAAAGTCCAGGGCCAGATGGCTTCCCAGGGGAATTCTATCCAGCGCTTCAAGAAGAAAGACTACCTATGCTACTAAAGCTGCTCCGAAAGATAGAAAGAGATGGAATACTTCCAAGCTCGTTCTTGGAGGCCAGCATCACCTTAACTCCAAAACCCAAGACCCCAAAAGGGGACAATGCTGGACCGATGTCCCTGATTAAGGCGGACGCACACCTTCTCCACAAGATATGAGCCAACAGGATCCGACGGGACATGATTAAGAAGTTACTCACCACGACCCAGTGGGGTTAATCGCCAGGGTGCAAGGCTGCTTCAGCACTCGGAGAACACTCGATGGGCTTCATCAGATCTGCAAGAGAGAAAACAAGAACCAGATGATCCTCTCAAGAGACGCAGAGGAAGCATTTGACAAAATACGGCATCCATGGCAGATCCAAACCCTTCAGAGTACAGGGATAGAGGGAACGTCCCTCAGCATCTTCAAATCCATCTACGAAAAGCCCGTGGCAAATTATCATCCACAATGTGGAAACACTGGGAGCCTTTCTTCGAACATCAGGAACGAGAGACAGGGATTGTCCACCCTCACCACGTCTTCTCAACATACTACTAGACATCTCGGCCTCAGCAATCAAGCGACAGAAAAATAAAAGGCATTCACATTGGCAAAGAAGTAGTCAAACTTGCCCTCTTCACCGATGGCATGCATGGTACTGTACCCGGAAAACCCAAAGACTCCACCCCAAGATCGTAGAACTCATACAGCAAATTCGGCAGCGTGCAGGATCCTAAATCTATGCCAAGAAATCAGTCACCTCTCTATACGCCAACGATGACTCTGAAGAAAGAGAAATTAAGGAGTCGGTTCCAGTGACAACTGCACCCAAAAGCATGAGATACCCAGGAATAAAAAAAAAAAAAAATAAAATAAAAAAAAAAAAAAAAAAAAAAAAGAGATACCCAGGAATACACCTAACCAAAGAGCTAAAGGATCTCTACCCGAAAAACCACGGAACACATCTGAAAGAAATTGAGGAGGACACTAAGAGATGGAAAACTATCCCATGCTCCTGGATTGGAAGAATTCATATATTGGGAAAATGTCAACGTGACTGACCCAGGCAATTTACACATTGATTGCAATCCCTATCATCAAAAATACCAAAGGCTCCCTTCAGAGAGTCGCCACAAATCATCTGAAGATTAGTGTGGAATCAGACAAGACCCCGAATGCCCAGGGCAATATTAGAAAAGGAAAACCACAGCTGGCGGCATCACAACGCCGGACTTCAGGTTGTGCTACAAGGCTGTGCTCATCAAGACAGTGTGCTACTAGCAGAAAAACAGACACACGGATCAATGGGACAGAAGAGAGAAATCCAGAAGTGGACCCTCAACTCTACGGTCAGGACCATATATTCGACCAAGCAGGAGAGACCATCCACTGGAAAAAAGACAGCCTCCTCACTAAAGGCTGCTGGAACGTTGGACAGCCACATGCAAAAGAATGAAACTGGACCATTCCTCTCACACCATTACACAGAGATAAACCTCAAAATGGATGAAAGATGTAAATGTGGAGATGAGATTCATCAAAACCCTAGGGGAGAACACAGGCAACGTCCTTCCCGAACTTGGCCACAGTAACTTCTTGCAAGATACACCCGTGAAGGCCAGAAAACAAAAGCAAAGATGAACTATTGGGACTTCATCGGGATGAGAAGCTTCCGCACAGCCAAAGAGACACTCAACAAAACCAACAGACAACCTCCAGAATGGGAGAAGCTACGTGCAAATGACCCGTCAGATAAAGGGCCAGCATCCACGATCTCTAAAGAACCCATTCAACTCAACAGCAGAGAAACCAACCATCCAATCCGGAAATGGGCAAAAGACACGAACCGAAATGGCACAGAGCAAGACGTCGACGTGGCCGACAAGCCCATGAGAAAATGCGCCGCATCACTGTTATTTCCATCAGGGAAACACACGTCAAAGCACAACGAAATCCCACCTTACACCGGTGAGAATGGGGAACATTGGCCAGACAGGAAAACCACAAATACTGGACAGGATGTGCAGAAAGGGGAACGATTTCAAAATTCAACAATTTCAGAGGTAGCCATATTCACCTGAAAGGGACCAAGGGGGAGGGGGGCATGCTGCCGGCCAGGCTGGGGAGCTTAGGGAGGACCTGAGAGCGGGGAGGGGGTGGGGGGGAGGAGGAACAGCCAAGGCCTTGGGGGGCCTGGGGGGGCCCAGCAGCCCAGGCCCTCAAGGCCACCGCCCCAAGGCCCTGCCCTGACATCGCAAGGTGCCTGCATCCTAACCCCTCTGAGCAGCCGCGGATGGGTTCGGCGGCACTCCCGAGCCCCGGTGGAGGGGCCCCACACCCTCCCTGAGCCGCTCCTGTGAGACCTGACCTGACACGTAGGAGGCCCCGCCGCCGCCCCCCCTCCGAGAACAGGTGCCACCACTCCTCCCCGCGCAGCCCTCTGCCCGGCACCCTGGCGGCCCAAAGGGTGTCCGCCGGGCTCGCCACGGGGGCGCCTCCATGCGGCCCCCAAGACTCACTGTCCCCCTCCGGTCCCTCCAGGCACCCGCCGCGCCACCAGCGAGGGCCAGATGCCTCTCGCACAGCCACCACGGGGCCCGTCACGCCTCCCGGGGCCCACGCTGACCTGCGCGCCGGGGGCCGAGGCCTGCAGAGCCGCTGCCGCGAGCCCGGAGCGCGGGGAACCGCGGGGAACCGCCGGGAACCGCGGGCCTGGACTGGGAGCGCGGCCGCGCAACCTCCTGCCGTGCCCAGGTCGCCGCATCTGCGCACAGCTCCTCCTGCGGCCACGCCCCGGCCCCCTTCAGGTCACGCTCGGGTCAGGCGCCTGGGCAAGCTCCCGCCCCGCCCCCGCCACGCCCCCCCGCAGACCTGCCACACAGAGGCCCGCCCTCGCGGAGCCTACAGGGGACCCGAGACCGCCTCTGCCTCCCCCGCTAGTCTAGTCGGGGCGCCGGGGCCGAGGCCTTGCGCCAGGCTCAGTCCCCGAGGGACACCTGCCTCACGGAGGCACGGAGCCTCTCTCTGGCTCTGTGTCTCCATCCCTGTCCCTCCGTCCCGGTCTCTGTCTCTCCCTCACTGTCTCCCTCGCTCTCCCCTCCCGGTCTGGCCCTGTCTCCCTCCCAGTCTCTCTGCCTCTGCCCCCACCCCATCTCTCTCTCTCTCCCTCTCCCTCCCAGTCTCTGTGTCCCTCCCAGTCTTTCTTCTCTTACTTGCCTATCATGGCCTGTCCCTCGCTGTCTCTCTCTCCCTCTCTCTGTGCCTACCTTCTTGTCTCTCGGACTCTCACTTGTCTCCCTCCCTGTCTCATTCTCTCCATCCTGTCTCTGTCTCGCTGTCTCCTCCCTCCCTGTCTCTGACTCTCCCCTCCTGTCTCTCGGTCTCCCTCCCTGCACCTTGGTCTCTCCCCTCTGTCTCATCTCTCCCTCTCTGTCTCTTGGTCTGTCTGTCCCTCCCTGTCTCTGGATCCTTCCTTCCCTGTCCTGTGTCTCTCCCCCATCTCGATCTCTCACCCCCGTCGTCTCAGTCACTCCTCCCTGTCTCCATCTCTCTCTCCCTCCCTGTCTCTCGGTCTCCCCCTCGCTTTCTCTCCGTCTCCCTGCCCACCTCTATCTATCTCTCCCTCCCTGTCTCTGTCCATCCCTCCACTTCTGTCTCTCCTTCCCTGCCTCGGTCTCTCCATCCCTGTCTCTCGCCACCCGTCTCCATCTGTCCCTCCCTGTCTGTGTGTCTCCATCCCTGTCTCTCTCTCATCCTGTCTCTCGGCCTCTCCTCACTGTATCTCGGTCTCCCTCCATGGCTTCTGGCTCTCACTCCCTGTCTCTCTGTCTCCCCCTGCCTGCTCTCGGTCTCTCCCTCCCTGTCTCTGGGTCTGTCCCTCCCTGTCTCTCGGTCTCCCTCCCTCTCTGTCTCTCCCACGGTGTCTAGATCTCACCCTCCTTCTCTCTGTGTCTCGGTCTCTCCCTCCCAGGCTCTCGGTGTCTCCCTACTGTTTCCCTGCCTCTCCCTGCCTGTCTTCTGTATCTCCCTCGCTGTCTCTGTCTCTCCATCCCTGTCTCTCTGACTCTCCTTCCCTGTGTCTGTGTCTGTCTCTCCCCGCTGCCCATCTCAGTCTGTCCCGCCCTGCCCCCCCACCCCGTCCCCTCTCCCTCCCTCTCTCTGGCTCTCGCTCCCTGTCTCGCCGACTCTCCCTTCCTGTGTCTCTGTCTCTCTTTGCGTCTCTGTCTCTCTGCCAGTCTCTGTGTGTCTCCCTTCGTGTCTCCCAGTCTCTCACTCCGTCTCGTTCTCTCCATCCTGTCTCTGTGTTCCCCTCTCTGTGTCTCAGTCTCCCTCCCTTTCTCTCTGACTCTTCCTCCCTGTCTCTCAGTGTATCCCTCCCGGGCTCTCGGTGTCTCTCTGTCTCTGTCTCTCCCTCCCTGTCTCTCTGACTCTCCTTCCATGTCTCTCTCCCTCCCTTCCTCATTCTTCCTCCTTGTCTCGGTCTCTCCCTCACCATCTCTGTCTCTCCCTCCCCATCCCTATCTCTCCCTCCCTGTCTGTGTCCCCCTCCTGTGTCTGTCCATCCCTCCAGTTCTGTCTCTCCTTCCCTCTCCACGTTAATGAAACAAAGGATGAGAACCGTAGGATTCTCTCAATAGATGCAGAAAAAGCATTTGACCAAATAGACCATCCTTTCATGATGGAAACCTTCTGCTGGGTACGCATACTGGGAAAAAAACCTCAATTATCATAAAACCCATGTACAAACGACCCAGAGAGGGAACGTGCTCTTCATTGGGAAAACCTGGAGCTTTTCCCTTAAGGTCAGGAACACGACAGGGTGTCCACCCTCAACACTCTCGTTCGGCAGAATAGTAGTGGTCCTCGCTTTCCCAGCGACATTCCGAAACAGAAAAAAAAGGCATCCGGATCGGCAAAGAAGTCAAACTCTCACTCTTCACAGAGGACATGACACTCTATGTGGGAAACCTCACACAATCACTAGACTAGATCGTACGTAAGGGATCTATCCAACAAGACGACCTAACTAACGATCGTGGGTATCTATGCCCTGAATGTGGGAGTTGCCACGGATATCAATCAATCGCTAAGCAAAGTTAAGACATACTTAGATAATAATACCCTTTTACTTGGAGACTCGAATACGGCGCTTTCTGCAATTGACAGGTCTTCCAGGCACAGCAACTCCAAAGAAACAAGAGCACTAAAGGATACAGTGGACCAGGTGGATCTCACAGATATTTACAGAACTTTACATGCAAATGCAACTGAATTCACATTCTTCTCAATTGCACGTGGAACTGTGTCCAGAAGAGACCACATACTGGGTCACAAATCAGGTCATAATCGATACCAAAACTTTGGGATCGTCCCCTGCATATTTTCAGCCCATAATGCTCTGAAACTAGAGCTCAACCACAAGAAGTTTGCAAGGATTTCAAACACGTGCAGGTTAAGGACCATCCTGCTAAAAGGTGAAAGGGTCAACCAGGACATTAGAGAAGAATTAAGAAAATTCACGGAAACCAATGAGAACGAAGATACGACCAACCGTTCAGAATCTCTGGGATACAGCAAAAGCGGTCCCAAATAGGGGAAAGACATCGCAATACAAGCATCAATCCAAACACTGGAAAGAACTCAAATACGAAAACTAACCTGGCACCTAAAGGAGCTGGAGAAGGACCAGCAAATGAAACCTTCACCCAGCAGACGACGACGGTTAATAAAAATTCGAGCAGAACTCAATGAAATAGAGAGCAGAAGAACTGAGGAAACACATCCACAAAACCAGGTGGTGGACCTCTGAAAGAACCAATAAGAGAGAGAAAAACCATGAAGCCAGCCTTATTAAAAGAAGAGAGAAAAGACTCCAATTAACAAAAACACGAATGAGAAAGGAGAGATCACCACCACCACGTAGGAAATACAAGCGATCTGAAAAACTCATCCTGAGCAGCTATACGCCAATAAATTGGGCAATCGAGAAGAAACGAACGCATTTCCGGAAAACCACAAACTACCAAAAACGGAACAGGAAGACACAGAAAACCCCAACAGGTCAATATCCAGGGAGGAAATTAAAGCAGTCATCATCAAAGACCTCCCAGGACACAAAAGTCTAGGGCCGGGTGGCTTCCTGAAACACTGTGGAACACGTCGGAAAGAAACTGAGGAAGACACAAAGAGATGGAAAAGGGTTCCACGCTCCTGGGTTGGAAGAATTGATATTGGGGAAAATGTCAACGTGACCCAGGGCAATATACACAACTAATGCAATCCCTGTCAGAAATAGCACGGACTCTCTTCAGAGAGCTGGAGCAAGTCCTCTGAAGGCTGGTGTGGAATGCGAAAAGACCCCGAACGGCCACGGGAAGGGTCGCCAAGAAAACCACTGCGGGGGCAGCACAATGCCGGATTTCACGTTGTGCCACGAAGCTGTGACGGGCAAGACAGTGGGATACTGGCACAAAAACAGACACGCCGATCAATGGAACAGAAGAGAGCATCCAGAGGTGGACCCTCAACTCTATGGGCAACTAATATTCAGCCAGGCAGGAAAGACCATGCACGGGGAAAAAGAAAAGACAGTCTCTTCAATAAATGCTGCTGGGAACACTGGACACACCACACGCAGAAGAATGAAACTGGACCATTCCTCTCACACCATACACAAGGATAAACTCAAAATGGATGAAGGATCTCAATTTTGCAAGACAAGAGTCCATCAAAATCCTAGGGCAGGACAAAGGCAACAACACCCTTCTTGAACTGGGCCACAGCAACTTCGTAGAAATGACATCAGCCACGAAGGCCAGAGAAACAAGAGCGAAGAAAAGGATTGCTGGGACTTCACCAAGATGAGCAGGTTCCACACAGCAAAAGAAACACCCGACAAAACTCAAAGCCAACCCACAGAGTGGGAGAAGACATGTGCAAATGACCCTGTCAGGTAAAGGGCCAGTATCCAAGATCTCTGAAGAACTTCGGCAACTCCACAGCAAAGAGACCAACGATCCAATCCGGAAGACGGGCAAGAGACATGAATGGAAATGTCACAGAGGAAGACTAGGCATGGCCGACAAGCACGTGAGACAATGCTCCGCATCACTGGCCGTCAGGGAGATATGGGTCAAAAGCACCACGAGATCCCACCTGACACACCAGCGACTGCGGTGAACGTTAACAAGATAGGAAACAGCGAAGGTCGGCGAGGATGTGGCGAAAAGGGAACCCTCTTGCACTGCTGGTGGGAATGTGACCTGATGCAGCCACGCCTGGAAAACCGTGTGCAGGTGCCTCAGAGAGGTAACAACGGATCTGCCCTGCGATCCAGCATGGGGGTGCACTGGTGGAGATGTACCCCAAAGATACAGATGCGGGGAAACACCGGGACACGTGCACCCTGAGGTTTCGAGTTGCAATGCCCACGATAGCCACACTGCGGAAGGAGCCTCGGTGCCCATCGAAAGATGAATGGATAAGGAGGGCGAGTGGTCTCTGTACACGATGGAAGATTACTCAGCCATCAGAAACGACAAACACCCACCATTTGCTTCGATGTGGATGGAACCAGAGGGTATTATGGCTGAGTCAAAGAAAAAGAAGGCAGTCGGCGAAGGACAAACATTCTATGGTCTCGTTCTTTTGGGGAGTATGAAAAAAATAGTGAAAGGGAACAGAGGAGAAAGAAGAAAAAAATGAGTGGGAGATGGCAGAAAAGGAGACAGAACAGGAGAGACTCCTAACCCTGGGAAATGAACAAGGGGTGGAAGAAAGGGAGGAAGGGGGGGGGGGGGGTTGACTGGGTGACGGGCACAGAGGGGGGCACTTGATGCGATGAACACTGGGGGAGTTACACTCGATGTTGGCAAAATGACCTCCAATAAGAAAGAAACCTATAAACAAACACACAAACCTCCCAAGACACAAAAG
This sequence comes from Canis lupus familiaris, assembly GCF_011100685.1. NCBI lineage: Eukaryota > Metazoa > Chordata > Mammalia > Carnivora > Canidae > Canis > Canis lupus. Next base: position 111,612 of record NW_023330435.1, read on the forward strand.
TCCAGGGCCAGATGGCTTCCCAGGGGAATTCTATCCAGCGCTTCAAGAAGAAAGACTACCTATGCTACTAAAGCTGCTCCGAAAGATAGAAAGAGATGGAATACTTCCAAGCTCGTTCTTGGAGGCCAGCATCACCTTAACTCCAAAACCCAAGACCCCAAAAGGGGACAATGCTGGACCGATGTCCCTGATTAAGGCGGACGCACACCTTCTCCACAAGATATGAGCCAACAGGATCCGACGGGACATGATTAAGAAGTTACTCACCACGACCCAGTGGGGTTAATCGCCAGGGTGCAAGGCTGCTTCAGCACTCGGAGAACACTCGATGGGCTTCATCAGATCTGCAAGAGAGAAAACAAGAACCAGATGATCCTCTCAAGAGACGCAGAGGAAGCATTTGACAAAATACGGCATCCATGGCAGATCCAAACCCTTCAGAGTACAGGGATAGAGGGAACGTCCCTCAGCATCTTCAAATCCATCTACGAAAAGCCCGTGGCAAATTATCATCCACAATGTGGAAACACTGGGAGCCTTTCTTCGAACATCAGGAACGAGAGACAGGGATGTCCACCCTCACCACGTCTTCTCAACATACTACTAGACATCTCGGCCTCAGCAATCAAGCGACAGAAAAAATAAAAGGCATTCACATTGGCAAAGAAGTAGTCAAACTTGCCCTCTTCACCGATGGCATGCATGGTACTGTACCCGGAAAACCCAAAAGACTCCACCCCAAGATCGTAGAACTCATACAGCAAATTCGGCAGCGTGGCAGGATCCTAAATCTATGCCAAGAAATCAGTCACCTCTCTATACGCCAACGATGACTCTGAAGAAAGAGAAATTAAGGAGTCGGTTCCAGTGACAACTGCACCCAAAAGCATGAGATACCCAGGAATACACCTAACCAAAGAGGTAAAGGATCTCTACCCGAAAAACCACGGAACATCTGAAAGAAATTGAGGAGGACACTAAGAGATGGAAAACTATCCCATGCTCCTGGATTGGAAGAATTCATATATTGGGAAAATGTCAACGTGACTGACCCAGGGCAATTTACACATTGATTGCAATCCCTATCATCAAAAATACCAAAGGCTCCCTTCAGAGAGTCGCCACAAATCATCTGAAGATTAGTGTGGAATCAGACAAGACCCCGAATGCCCAGGGCAATATTAGAAAAGAAAACCACAGCTGGCGGCATCACAACGCCGGACTTCAGGTTGTGCTACAAGCTGTGCTCATCAAGACAGTGTGCTACTAGCAGAAAAACAGACACACGGATCAATGGGACAGAAGAGAGAAATCCAGAAGTGGACCCTCAACTCTACGGTCAGGACCATATATTCGACCAAGCAGGAGAGACCATCCACTGGAAAAAAGACAGCCTCCTCACTAAAGGCTGCTGGGAACGTTGGACAGCCACATGCAAAAGAATGAAACTGGACCATTCTCTCACACCATACACAGAGATAAAACTCAAAATGGATGAAAGATGTAAATGTGAGATGAGATTCCATCAAAACCCTAGGGGAGAACACAGGCAACGTCCTTCCCGAACTTGGCCACAGTAACTTCTTGCAAGATACACCCGTGAAGGCCAGAAAACAAAAGCAAAGATGAACTATTGGGACTTCATCGGGATGAGAAGCTTCCGCACAGCCAAAGAGACACTCAACAAAACCAACAGACAACCTCCAGAATGGGAGAAGCTACGTGCAAATGACCCGTCAGATAAAGGGCCAGCATCCACGATCTCTAAAGAACCCATTCAACTCAACAGCAGAGAAACCAACCATCCAATCCGGAAATGGGCAAAAGACACGAACCGAAATGGCACAGAGCAAGACGTCGACGTGGCCGACAAGCCCATGAGAAAATGCGCCGCATCACTGTTATTTCCATCAGGGAAACACACGTCAAAAGCACAACGAAATCCCACCTTACACCGGTGAGAATGGGGAACATTGGCCAGACAGGAAACCACAAATACTGGACAGGATGTGCAGAAAGGGGAACGATTTCAAAATTCAACAATTTCAGAGGTAGCCATATTCACCTGAAAGGGACCAAGGGGGAGGGGGGCATGCTGCCGGCCAGGCTGGGGAGCTTAGGGAGGGACCTGAGAGCGGGGAGGGGGTGGGGGGAGGAGGAACAGCCAAGGGCCTTGGGGGGCCTGGGGGGCCCAGCAGCCCAGGCCCTCAAGCCACCGCCCCAAGGCCCTGCCCTGACATCGCAAGGTGCCTGCATCCTAACCCCTCTGAGCAGCCGCGGATGGGTTCGGCGGCACCTCCCCGAGCCCCGGTGGAGGGGCCCCACACCCTCCCTGAGCCGCTCCTGTGAGACCTGACCTGACACGTAGGAGGCCCCGCCGCCGCCCCCCTCCGAGAACAGGTGCCACCACTCCTCCCCCGCGCAGCCCTCTGCCCGGCACCCTGGCGGCCCAAAGGGTGTCCGCCGGGCTCGCCACGGGGGCGCCTCCATGCGGCCCCCAAGACTCACTGTCCCCCTCCGGTCCCTCCCAGGCACCCGCCGCGCCACCAGCGAGGGCCAGATGCCTCTCGCACAGCCACCCGGGGCCCGTCACGCCTCCCGGGGCCCACGCTGACCTGCGCGCCGGGGGCCGAGGCCTGCAGAGCCGCTGCCGCGAGCCCGGAGCGCGGAGGCCGCGGGGACGGGGAACGCGGGAACGGGGAACCGCGGGCCTGGACTGGGGGCGCGGCCGCGCAACCTCCTGCCGTGCCAGGTCGCCGCATCTGCGCACAGCTCCTCCTGCGGCCACGCCCCGGCCCCCTTCAGGTCACGCTCGGGTCAGGCGCCTGGGCAAGCTCCCCCCCCGCCCCCGCCACGCCCCCCGCAGACCTGCCACACAGAGGCCCGCCCTCCGCGGAGCCTACAGGGGACCCGAGACCGCCTCTGCCTCCCCCCGCTAGTCTAGTCGGGGCGCCGGGCCGAGGCCTTGCGCCCCGGCTCAGTCCCGAGGGACACCTGCTCACGGAGGCACGGAGCCTCTCTCTGGCTCTGTGTCTCCATCCCTGTCCCTCCGTCCCGGTCTCTGTCTCTCCCTCACTGTCTCCCTCGCTCTCCCTCCCGGTCTGGCCCTGTCTCCCTCCCAGTCTCTCTGCCTCTGCCCCCACCCCCATCTCTCTCTCTCCCTCGCCCTCCCAGTCTCTGTGTCCCTCCCAGTCTTTCTTCTCTTACTGCCTATCATGGCCTGTCCCTCGCTGTCTCTCTCCCTGTCTCTGTGCCTACCTTCTTGTCTCTCGGACTCTCACTTGTCTCCCTCCCTGTCTCATTCTCTCCATCCTGTCTCTGTCTCGCTGTCTCTCCCTCCCTGTCTCTGACTCTCCCCTCCTGTCTCTCGGTCCCCTCCCTGCACCTTGGCTCTCCCCTCTGTCTCATCTCTCCCTCTCTGTCTCTTGGTCTGTCTGTCCCTCCCTGTCTCTGGATCCTTCTTCCTGTCCCTGTGTCCTCTCCCCCATCTCGATCTCTCACCCCGTCGTCTCAGTCACTCCCCTGTCTCCATCTCTCTCCCTCCCGTCTCTCGGTCTCCCCCTCGCTTTCTCTCCGTCTCCCTGCCCACCTCTATCTATCTCTCCCTCCCTGTCTCTGTCCATCCCTCCACTTCTGTCTCTCCTTCCCTGCCTCGGTCTCTCCCTCCATCCCTGTCTCTCACCACCCGTCTCCATCTGTCCCTCCCTGTCTGTGTGTCTCCATCCCTGTCTCTCTCTCATCCGTCTCTCGGCCTCTCCCTCACTGTATCTCGGTCTCCCTCCATGGCTCTGGCTCTCACTCCCTGTCTCTGTCTCCCCCTGCTCGTCTCTGTCTCCCCGGTCTCCGGTCTCTCCCTCCCTGTCTCTGGGTCTGTCCCTCCCTGTCTCTCGGTCTCCCTCCCTCTCTGTCTCTCCCACGGTGTCTAGATCTCACCCTCCTTCTCTCTGTGTCTCGGTCTCTCCCTCCCAGGCTCTCGGTGTCTCCCTACCTGTTTCCCTGCCTCTCCCTGCCTGTCTTTCTGTATCTCCCTCGCTGTCTCTGTCTCTCCATCCCTGTCTCTCTGACTCTCCTTCCCTGTGTCTGTGTCTGTCTCCCCCCGCTGCCCCATCTCAGTCTGTCCCCGCCTGCCCCCCACCCCGTCTCCTCTCCCGCCCTCTCTCTGACTCTCGCTCCTGTCTCGCCGACTCTCCCTTCCTGTGTCTCTGTCTCTCTTTGCGTCTCTGTCTCTCTGCCAGTCTCTGTGTGTCTCCCTTCGTGTCTCCCAGTCTCTCACTCCGTCTCGTTCTCTCCATCCTGTCTCTGTGTTCCCCTCTCTGTGTCTCAGTCTCCCTCCCTTTCTCTCTGACTCTTCCTCCCTGTCTCTCAGTGTATCCCTCCCGGGCTCTCGTGTGTCTCTGTCGTCTTCCCTCCCTGTCTCTCTGACTCTCCTTCCATGTCTGGCTCTCTCCCTCCCTTCCTCATTCTTCCTCCTGTCTCGGTCTCTCCTCATCTCTCTGTCTCTCCCTCCCCATCCCTATCTCTCCTCCCTGTCTGTGTCCCCCTCCTGTGTCTGTCCATCCCTCCAGTTCTGTCTCTCCTTCCCTCTCCACGTTAATGAAACAAAGGATGAGAACCGTAGGATTCTCTCAATAGATGCAGAAAAGCATTTGACCAAATAGACCATCCTTTCATGATGGAAACCTTCTGCTGGGTACGCATACTGGGAAAAAACCTCAATTATCATAAAACCCATGTACAAACGACCCAGAGAGGGAACGTGCTCTTCATTGGGAAAAACCTGGAGCTTTTCCCTTAAGGTCAGGAACACGACAGGGTGTCCACCCTCACACTCTCGTTCGGCAGAATAGTAGTGGTCCTCGCTTTCCCAGCGACATTCCGAAACAGAAAAAAAGGCATCACGGATCGGCAAAGAAGTCAACTCTCACTCTTCACAGAGGACATGACACTCTATGTGGGAAACCTCACACAATCACTAGACTAGATCGTACGTAAGGGATCTATCCAACAAGACGACCTAACTAACGATCGTGGGTATCTATGCCTGAATGTGGGAGTTGCCACGGATATCAATCAATCGCTAAGCAAAGTTAAGACATACTTAGATAATAATAC